>NC_057686.1:155739-361574 GCF_014466175.1 Vespula pensylvanica
TCTCTCTCTCTCTCGACAAAGTTTCACCGTTACATCGGATATCTCATCCAATGCCCGCGAGCGTTATTAAACGTCCGGTATAGTAGCGCGTCGCGTTGCTATTATGTACGGGAAGCCCTTATCGTCTTTCTCGAAATCCAAGAAATCTAGCTAGAGACGCCTCGCTCGACTCGAGAAAAGATTCCGGCAGCCCGGGGCTGTTTCCGATCGAACGTAACGGGGATATTGAGATCTTATCTCGGCGTTTGCCACCTACGAATCTCGTTTAACCTTAAAATACATAGGGTACGTCCAATCGAAATACGCGGATACGCGTGGTGCTTTTAGATCGCGCCGAACGCAACCGCCTTCGGAGTTCTTCCCCCCCCCATCCCCCGCTTCCCGAGAATCCCATTGTTCGTTCGGTGTTCGTCGAGGCGATAAGCATCCAGAGAGGAGAAAATTCCTCGAGATTTATCGCTCGTTAAAATGAAACTCGCTATCCTTCGATTTATGCCAGCCGGACGATCAAAATTCCATCGCGCGATATCACGTATTGCAACGCTTCCCGTTAATCTTCGAATCGATAAATCGTTTAACAAGGGGATGACTAATTCTTCGACGAGAGGTTCTTCGATACGAAATTTCCGAGAGAGAGTCTCGTCGTTTTCGATAACGGCCTTGAAATAATACTTTCTCGAGCGATTCATCGTTACGATTGCACGGAGCAACGACGGTACGCCGAATGTTACGCGGAGCGACGATGCGATGAGATCACGCATCGTCGCGGCCTTGACACGCACCTACGTGCGTACGTACGTACGTACTTTGATCGTGCGCGCTGGCCAATGCGTCCGTACGGACGCGCGGACCTCGGTAGCTCTCGTCGAGCGTTGCTTTTGGTCGTAGTGGTAGAGAGGAGCACCGACTCTACTCGCGACTCGCCGTTTGCCCTACCGACGCTTTCAGGGTCGTTAACACGGTCAAGTTCGTGCGGAAGATCGTCTATTCCTATTCTCTTTCGAGATTTTTCTCTCTTTTCGTTCGATTTCCCCGGCGGATCCTCCGACGAACATGCCGAAACGATAACCGATCGTTGCTCGATATTTATCTCGCTGCTTTCGTCCCTATTTCAAGGCCCTAGCGAGGAGGCGTCGTTATCGGGGACGAATCTATTTGATAAGTCGCGCGAGATACGGACGACGCCGTTTCTCTTACGTTTCCCATTTTGAAACCTTGCAGTTTCGTCCATCGAACTCTTCGCCGCGCGTATATCGTGCGAAACGATCGAGACGAGTATATACGCGTACTCTCAACGTCGCTTCGGACGTATCGAACTTATTTCGCGTTAAGATCGAAATCAACGAGGGCAACGAGAAGGAAAACAAGGTGCCGACGACGACGTCGTCGTCGTCGTTGTCTATTCAGGCCGTGTGCTCTGATTATTCCCCGAGATCGATCGATGCTAGGGACGCGAGAGCTTTGAGGGTGGCTGGATATAAAAGGGAGGAAGAGAGAGAGAGAGGGAGGGAGGGAGGGAGGGAGGGAGAGAGAGAGAGAGAGAGAGAAGAACCTTTTGGTTTTGGGGGGATTAAAAGTACGTAGTGACCGACGATTCCTTCGAGCAACGACAGTCGTAGGCCGCAAAGGATTGATATCGCTTTGATAGCTCGGCCGAGCGGAGTAGGATATAAGGCGTGTCTCTCTCGAGCATCCACGTACATACGTACGATCAACGTGTGTATTAATACGTACGATGCGACACGATACATACGTACTTGGGCCGCTTCGTACGGTGACCTAAAAGCCACGCTAGCTTCCTCGTAAACGATTTTCCACTATCTCCTCCTCCTACTTCTCCCGTCCTCTGCGTCAACCAGAGAAGGCTGCTTCTAGCGCGAGTTTAACTTTGAACGGAGCTCGTTCGCGTGATTTACCTCGTCGCCTGTATTTCGAATTATATCAAAGTCGTAACGTTACCGCACTCAACGTTCTCGAGCACCCTTCGACGATATCTCATTCCTTCGATGATCCAACATTTCGCACGAAAGCGCTGTTTGCGGTTTTATGCGGGTTAGCGCGTTATTAGGCATCTTATCGCGCGATCGATAAAGACTAAAAGTCTCGATTAAACCAAATTCTCGATGGGTTGCTTCCGATCGAGCGTGCCCCGACACTTGTACGGTCTTTTCGAACGAGCGACAAAAAAAAAAAGAGCTTCCCTCGTCTCTACTTTCTTCGATCGTCGTCGATCGCTCTCGGTATCGGAGCGGTTTCTTTCCCGACTTTTTCGAGGATACGAATTATTCTACAACAACCACCGTCTAACGAGAGAGTTGTTATCGGAGGTTAGCTAATAAGAGATTCCAAGACTCGTTCGTCTCTTTCGGTTCGTCGTAGTAACGTCGATATCTCTACTATTTCTCTCGTACAAAGTTTCGTCATAAAGTTTCCGGACTCGTCCTTCTTTCGTTCTCCAAAAGTTGTCGCTTGATGTACGCGCGTACGTACGTACGTATACGTATACGTATATACGCGTGTGTACGCATATAAGACAGGCGTAAAGAATTGATTTCTCCGTGTCATCTTGGCGTGTACGTAACTCGACACGCGATTCCAACATTTTTGTCTACCTATTCCTTTTTTTATTATCGTAAACTTTGGCACGATATGCGCGCTTGTTTTTCAATACTCGTGGAAACTCGATTATGAATTCTTTTGTTTTCGCGAGTTCGCGATCGGTTACGACATGTAATATTGAAACGTTCTTACGAATCGAATAACATGTTTTTGTTCGAGCAAAGTCTAAATCGTTGGGTATACTTACGTAAAGAAGTAAGAAAATAAAAAGAAAAAAAGATGATATTAATCAAACGATGCTTCTGTTTTCAGTATCTGATGAGTGGTTGGGCGAGAGGATACAGCTTTCGTTGTCAGCCAGTCGACTACTCGACCAGTCCGTTAGCGCTCAGGATGGCGAACACATGTTGGTGGTATTACTTCAGCAAATTCACCGAATTCTTCGATACGGTGAGAGGGAGGGAGGGAGAGCGAGCGAGAGAGCGAGCGAGAGAGAGAGAGAGAGAGGGAGGGAGGGGGGAGGGAGGGAGGAAGGTAGAGAGGGAAAGACAACCGGTGATAATCGAATAACAACTAAATGTGTATGTAAATCGATAGACGTCCGTCGTAGTCTCGAGTGGAGATAAAGAAAAGGATCGATTGTTTAAGGAACCGGTTGAGCTTCGAGGCGTTTTAACGAAGGTTCTCTCGTCTCTTTTCAGCTGTTCTTTATCCTGAGAAAAAAGAATCAGCACGTGTCCACCCTTCACGTGATACACCACGGCGTGATGCCCTTTTCCGTATGGATGGGTATGAAGTTCGCGCCGGGTGGTCATAGTACCTTCTTCGCTCTGTTGAACACCTTCGTCCACATAATCATGTATTTCTACTACATGGTCGCGGCGATGGGCCCGCAATATCAAAAGTACATATGGTGGAAAAAGTACCTCACTACGCTACAAATGGTGAGGAAAGATTCTCAAGCGAAAAAGAAAGGAGCGATAATGCGTCGTAAAACGAAAAGAATCCGTTCAAAGATTCTTTTCTCAATATCTTTTTTTTTTTCATTTTCAGGTGCAGTTTGTATTGATCATGGTGCACCAGTTTCAGTTGCTCTTCACAGATTGCGACTATCCTCGAAGCTTCATGATCTGGATAAGTCTCCATGGTTTTCTCTTCTTTGGTCTTTTCTCGGACTTTTATAAAACGAAATACACGCTTGGGAAATCGAGGAGTCGTCGTAGCATGGCAAACGGCACGAACAACGGTGCGTGCATGCCCGTCCTCAACGATTATCCGACGAAACCAAAGCAAAACGGTATATCGACGTACGCGACCATCTACAACAAGGAGTACAACAGTTGTTACAGCAATGGCACCAACAACGGCTACGTGGCGAACAACAACACCGAAAAGAAGCTGGCTTAGGGCCGTGCCACCATCTCGAAGAAAGTTCAAAGACTTGCTTCGAGACGCAAGAGATCCGCTCGCCTCATCGAATTTTACATTCCGTTAACAGCGAATAATTCGCGTTGACGCAACGTAGACGACAGTCGCTGCCAAACGATCGCACATTGTCCGCCAAAGACGAGATAGAGAGACGAAGAAGAAAGTGACGATTGAGAGTACTTCGAGGGGTGGGTTGGGGTGGGGGTGGGGGGGGGGACAAGTCCTCGTCGATGGATTCATCGAGGAAAAAATGCACCTTTCTTTTCTTGCTTCAGCTTGATCCATCATTTTCCATAACATCGGCGAAACGACTTTTCGCTAGAGAAGGACGTTTCGCGTAACGTTGCTGTGTACGTACCGAGTCTTATATATTTATGCGACACTTGCCTCGGTGTCGAGAGGGAAGAAGAAAGAAGATGGCAGAGTAGTTGCGTTAAACTTTTCGTCGAACGGACGAAAGACTCGATTCTCGAGTAACGAGAGATACGTAGAGCGGACTTAGATACGTGTCCGAGAGAGGACGAGCGGATTCGAGGCGAAACGCGCACAATTGTAAAAAGAAAAAAAAGAACTAAAAGAAAGAAAAAAAAAGGAAAAAGAAAATTTGAAAGAAAAGAAGTCACGCCCTTGCTTCGCGTGCGTTTCTTCTTTTTTTCTTCTTTTCGTCTTTTGTAAGCTGCCGTTGCACGTCCAGCTAGCATAAACGTGTGATGTTTCATATGTGATTTTAAGGTATTACGGCTAGTAAAAGGGTTGGGTGGATGGGTGGGTGGTTGGGTAAGGGGAATCATCTTTGAAAACTCGCACGCCAACGCGTTTACGTGTTGCACACACACTTACACGTTCACGTACACTTACACGTAGGACATATACATATGACATTATATACTATCAAAGAAAATCAATCACTATCCCGAACTCTACTTCCCGTTTCATCGTCATCGGAATCATCGTCGTCTTGTCCGCGTCTCTCTATCGCCCTTATTGTGTTCAAAGGCTTTGATGTTGGTCGTAGAGTTAAGCGTTTGCCCTTTGCGTGCGCGCGTGCATTCGAGAATCGCGCGATAGGGTGCTGGTTCTAAGTTACTATAGCGTTTTTAATAGCGCGAATTAGAGGGAGCCGTCGTCTACTTTCAATGGAAATTTTCGATCGTTCGATGAGGTCGCTGGAAAAGAACAAATTCGAGTACTGAATTTACGGAACTGTCGTTCTTCCGTGCCTGCCTGCCTGCCTGCCTGTCTGTCCGTCTGTCTGTCTGTCTGTCCGTCTGTCCGTTGTTTATGGTACTTTCTCTCTCTTTTTCTTTTTCCTTCTTCGTTCGTACGTGTTCGCATATCTCTCCTCGTACCTCTCCACGCGTGCATCTTCGAATTTCAACGAAATCGCGTCGCGTTACTTGCCGCGTATCTGGGCGAAACGTGTGCAATCATTTTTATTTTTATTATTCTATTTTTTCTTTTTCTTAAATGTTTTTTATTATACGTTTGCACGTGTGTACGCGTATAAATATAAAAGCGCGAAACGTGATCGGAGAGAAGCTCCGATAAGGATCGACGAACTTTATACCTTTCACGTTTTATCCGATTATCGCGAGAAAATGAGCGAGGAATTGATATATTCGATTGGAATTTGTCGATCGTATCTTTTCCTAAGGTAATACGTACGTATGGTAAATAGAGGAGAAAGAAAAAAGGGAACTTTTATAAATGATAAATTTGTACTAAAATCATTGGCGTTTGTACATTCTCTATATCGATGAACGTTTTATTCGTAAATGGTCAAAAATTGAAAGTTGAATAAATATTCGACGACTGGAGGTTCGAATGATTTAGTATACATGTGTATAACGTATACCTTGATCGCTTTTCCATTTTTTCTTTTTCCTCTCCACGATCTTTCATTACGGTCGATGGTTCGATGCATAATTCGACGTCGCCGATTAAAATTCGCCGATTACTTCAGCATATTCAATACCTTCCTTTTTATGTCTTGACCGCAAAGTGAATGCACTTGTCCTCTTTTCGTCGCACAAGCGTACAGGCATACGCGAACCATTCACGAGAAAGAAAAAAAAACGGAACATGATTCGACCACTTGAACTGTCGACTTGGAATATAAACTAATACGTGTGTCAGCGATTTCTTTTCGGAAGCTTTTTGTAAATTCGACGTGTTAAAAGCGAGCGAGCGAGCGAGCGAGAGAGAGAGAGAGAGAGAGAGAGAGAGAGAGAGAGAGAGAGAGAAGAGTGGACGGAAAAAGAGAAACGAAAGCGAACGAAAAGCGAAAAAGTAGACAAAGGTTGAGAAAATTAAGGCGCTTCTTTTCTTCCTTCAAACCGTAAGAAGCGAAGGGGTCGCGTGTACCCTTTGAACGTTGGAAAAATAAAAAAAGTGTCGAGATTACAAAGATTACTTTTCGATGGCGTATTCGCGCGAGAAAGTACGAATGGTTTAACGAGCGAGACTAATCGAAAAAGGAGCTAGACGTATCGATAGGCACAAATGGAATTTATTTTTCGCGGAATCGCGAAACGATCGCGTCGAAAGGTGTTGGCGCCCTTTGTGTTCTTATCCCAGCTAATAAAAAAATAAACGAAGAAATGTACTAAAGGATAATGCGCGCGGAAGGGCAGACTCGACTCTGTATCGATGTAAAGGGAAGGACCGATATCTTTGTACATAAAAAAGGAAAACAAAAGATACGAGTACGGTATACGTATAAAAACGATTATAACGAAACTTTAGAATCGATCGATGATAAAGAGAATCGTTTAAAGGAGAAATAAATAATATCGGCGATCGATCGTCCTTGGCAACCGTCGAGAACGACGGACCGCTCGACGAGATAAGACCAGGAAGGACGGTTGCATGCGTCTATCTATTGTCGCGTACCTAATGTTATAATAATACGAACTCTGTAACCGTTATCGATTCTCATTATATTTTTGTACATAATTGGGGAGAATTGCTCGAGAATAAAACGAGATTGAAGAAACGACGTCTCCCGAGAGGTCTTTGCGAGTAAGCGAGAGGGAGAGAGAGAAAAACTAGTCCTCGTCGATGGATTCGTCATGGAAAACGCATCTTTCTTTTCTTGCTTCGGCTTGATCTTTATTATTTTCCACAACGTTTTCCATTTATGCGACACTTGTCTCGGTGTCGAGAGGGAAGAAGAAAGAAGACGTCAAAGTCGTTGGTCAAACTATTCGCCAAAGAGAGGAAAGACTCGATTCTCGAACGAAGAGAGATAGGCAGATAGGGGGAGTATGGAGGAAAGTGACCGATGTCGGCCTTCCGGTTGTTGGTTCGTCTCGTATAACTTTTTTAAAGTTGTCTGGTTTTATCCGAAGATTCGCCCTGACAGAATTCATATAAAAAAGTACATACGTTTTCGAATTTGCGAAAAAGCGTCAGAAATGACGGCTTGGATGAAGTGCTCCATGATCGGACCAACTATTTCTCGTATATCGACGAGACTGACCGATACAAATGTTTTTCCTATGTGAAATATCAAGACGGACTTACGGTTATGCGATAAAATCGTTCGTTAAAACATGGAAATACATAGGAAGTTGAATGTAATGAGGATAAATTTTAAATCTTTGTTAGTTTCGTTCGTAGCAATTATATTTTATTTTCTTCTTGTATTTTTGATCGAGCGAACGCATCGAAATCGTTTCAGCAAGCTTCCCCCATCGCGTTTTCTTTTTTCGCATTGCCTGTGTCGCCCTTGCCATCGATTCGTGGAACCACGAAGCTTCCTTTCTCTCATCGCTCGCTATCGTTAACGATATGAAAATTGAAGGAGATAGTTTGACCGCCAGGAGATATACGACGAAAAGTTTTCCGACTTTGGAACGCGGGAGAGGTCGACTTTGAGACGCATTTTAGGAACGTTTATTACCGTTAAATCGAGAAAATGAAAATCGCGCGCTAAGTCTCAATAACGAACGAGCGATAACTTCGCGGCATTGGTTCGAGGTAACTGTCCCACTCGGCACCGATTTGCAAGATATTTGCTCAACGAAATAAGCCGAGGGTCCGAGATGGGGGGAGGGATACGGCTTTGGTCACTCGGCTCCTTCCTTTGGTTCGCGAGGACGAGCGGATTTTAGAGGAAACGCGCACGATCGAAAGAAAGCGAAAAGACGAAAAGAAGAAGGAAAGACGTAAGGAAAAAGAGTCGCGATCTTGCCTCGCCCGCGTTTCATATTCCTTTCGTCCTTTGTAAGTTGCCGTTTGCACGGTCGGCGATCGCGATCGTCTTTGGGAATCATCTTCGAAAACTCGCATCCTTACGCGGACGCGTACACGCTTATACGTACAAGTACACTTACACGTAGACACGGACGTAACGCATTACGCATAGAAAATCCATCGCTATCCCGGAATCTAATTCTCGTCTGATCGCGATCCGAACCCTCGTCGTCTCGTTCGCGTCTCTCTATCGCCCTTACTGTGTTCAAAGGCTTTGACGTTTGATCGTAGAGTTAAGAGTTCGCCCTTTGCGCGCGACAAAATACCGTTTCCAATAGGGCGAATTAGAGGGAGCCATCGTCCATTTCCAAGGAAAATTTTCGACCGTACGACAGAGTCGCGGGAAAAAGGACAAAATCGAGTGCTGGATTTAAGGACCCGTCGTCCTTGCCGGTCTGCCTGTCGGTCGTTTGCGATTCTTTCTCTCTCTCTCTCTCTCTCTCTCTCTCTCTCTATTTCTCTCCGTTCGTACGTGTTCTTTCGACCGTTTTGCACGGACGTCGTTGCCACAGGTATACACATATCTCCCGTCGTACTTGCTCGGGTTCGTCTCCTTTCAGCGAAATCTCTTCGTGTTGTTTGCCGCATACCTGGTCGAAGCGTGTACTATCATTTTTATTTTTATTTGGCCTTTTCCTCTCTCTTTTATTTTTGTTTTATTTTATTTTATTCTTTTTTTTTAATATTTAGTATTATACGTCTGCTCGTGTGCACGCGTATAAATACGAAAGCGCAAAACGTGTTCGGAGCGAGGCTCCGATAAGGATCGACGAACTTTATACCTTCCACGTTTTATCCGTTTATCGTAACCCAGAAACGAGCAAAGAACCAATATAAACGCGTAATCGATTCGAGATTAGCAATTGTATCTTTTCGTAAAGTATACGTACATGTAGGAAAAAGAGGAGGAAGAAAAAAGGAAACGTTTATAAATCGTAAACTTGCACCAAAAACGCCGACATTTGTACACTCCCTATTTCGACGAACGTTTTATTTACAAATGGACAAAAATTGAAAGAGGAATAAATACTTGACGAGTAAAGACTCGAACGATACGGGTACGTAGAAGCGTACCTCGATCGCTCTTTCATTTTCTCTTTCTTCGATCGATCGATTTAATGCAGGATTCGTGCGTAGTCCGACGCCGACAGTGTGCACCTTTCACGAGAGAGAAAAAAAATGGAACAGAATTTGAGCACTCGACTGTCGACATCGAGTATAAACCACTATGTACGCGAGCGATTTCGTTGTGCAAACTTTTTGTAAATTCCGCATGTTGCGAGCGAGCGGCCGAGCTAGCGAGAGAGACGGGAAAGGAGAAACGAAAGCAAACGATAGGCAAAAGTCGAAAATATCCTGACACGAATCGCTTCCCCTCGCGCGTTACGCTTTCCGAGTAAGATGCGCGTGTGCTCGAAGGATCCTTTGAAAGTTCGAAAAAAAAAGAAAAAAAGAAAAGGATTACTTGCGGGAAAATTCGAATCGAGAGAGACCGACCGAAGGAGAAGCAAAGAACGTATCGGTAGGCACAAATGGAATTTATTTTCCGCGCCGGAAAGCGGCCCGTCTTTCGTGTTCTTACCCTAGCTGATAAAAAAATAAATAAAGAATTGTTAAAGGATAATGCGCGCGCAGGGAGAAACTCGACTTTGTACCGGAATTTAAAAGAAAACGCATTAAAAGGATATCTTTGTACATAATAAGAGAGGAAAAAAAAGATACGAGTACGGTATACGTATAAAAACGATTATAACGAAACTTTAGAATCGACCGACGGCAAAGAGAGCATCGTTTAAAGAAGAAACAGAAAAATGAGAAGTAAACGAATAATAATATCGGCGACCGTTCTTCGAAGGACGAAGCGTTCGACGGGAGGAGAGCAGGAAGAGGAAGGACGGCCGCACGCGTCCGTCTATCGTCGCGTACCTAATGTTATAACGATACGAACTCTGTAACGGTTATCGATTCTCATTATATTTTTGTACATAATCGGGGAGAATTGCTCGAGAATAAAACGAGATTGAAGAAACGACGTCTCCAGTGAGGTCCTTGCGGGAAGGAGAGAGAGAGAGAGAGAGAGAGAGAGAGAGAGAGAGAGAGAGAGAGAGAGAGAGAGAGAGAGTGTGTGTGTGTGTGTGAGTGAGTGAGAGCTCGATGCGCGAACAAATTTTGAAACGAGACTCGAGCGGTACGCGAGAATTAGCCACTCTCCGGGCTCCCCTTTCGTTGGCAGAAAATTCGTCTCGTCGATCTTTGGAATTGCACGAGTAAAAGATGGCTGATAAAATAGGTAGGTGAAGACGCATTAGTTGTTATTACGACGTAGGACAAGTGTCGCCCAAGCAAAGGGGAGAGGAATTAATAAAACAAAGTTACTCGATGGGTGAGAAGAGTTTGAAAGAAATGACATTCGTAAATTGCAAAGTGTTGTCGATAGAGATTTATTTATCGTTTATTTATTGCGAGTTATATTTTTATTCATAATCAAGTATATAAGAGAACGAATAAATGATCATGTTTCGTACAATGGTTGCTAAAAAGAAGGACTCGTCAATTTAATTATCATAGATCGCCTACGTCACGTCGATCGTTCCTCGATCCTTTCTCTCACGCTTGCGATCGTCGACGAATTCGTAATTCGCGCGAAAATGCAAATCGTCGAAGCAACGCGAAACGACGTTTACATCGGCGAGACGCGGAGACCGCGTCATCTCTGGACAAGGAAGCGAATCAAAACGTAATCCCGCGCTTTTTCGTTTATCGGCTCGATAAGGTTAGAATTTGGAACTATTCGACGAATGGTTTCTCGTAATAAAAGTTTTTATAAAATCGACTCATCCTAGCCATCGACGAGGGCGACGACGACGACGACGACGACGACGACGACGACGACGACGACGACGAGAACGAGGACGAGGACGAGGACGAGGACGAGGACGAGGACGAGGATTGGCACTTGGGTCTTTGAAAAGAAGGGGAGGCGAATCGATCGCGTCTTAGAAGGTAAAGGCACATGGTCGATAGCCACTTATCGCGCTGTCAACGAGCAATCGACAACCTCGACCGATTCGAGAAGATAATCGCGTTTTCAGCCCGGATCGAACGTATTCGACCTATTGACGAGATTGTGTCAATTTAATCACGATCCGTCGATATCGTAGACTCGTTGGAAAAAGTTAGAACGCGGTAATAGACGCATGCGCGCAGGAAGCCATAATTTAATGCCTTTTCTCGATGGGAATCCGCTCGTACGACGAGTGTTTCCAAAGTCCTTCTACCAAAGCGTTATCAAAAATTAATGTTGTCATCGAAGTTTCATATCTCGTTCGTACGTTTACGCGAATTTTCTCGTTCGCGTACCTTGTCGCACGTACCATCGCTAAACGTCTTAATCTCCGAACGCGTAGGATTCGTTGAGGAAAAGTAACAAATCGTCGCTCGCGTCTTACTCGCGTCATTGGGGAAAGAAAGATAGGGAGTGGGAGGAAGACTCGACCTAGACGCAAACCGAGACGGAGCCCCGCCCGATATATATTTAACTCGATGTTCCTCGTAGCGAAGGCATAGCGCGAAAATTTATCCATTGGAGCGTGCACGCGATGTGTCGGCCCAGGATTCTAGGTTAGAAAATTCGCGAGTGCGGAAGAAACGTGCGCGCGCGCGTGCGTGCGTTCTTCGGCTCCGTCCCGGGGAGAGGACTCTCTCGTACCTTCCTCTCCAAGTACTTATCTCCGAGAGATAAGACGACGAATGTGTCGAGGAAATAAGGCCGAGCTTTGATCGATGCCGTGCGTCGTCCTCTTTCGGAAAAGGAGGCGGTAGGGAAAAGATCGAATCCGTGCCTCGCTGGTATGTACTGTACGCTCGAGTCTTCTTTCCTTTTTTTTTTAGCTTGTTTCTTCCTCTTGTCTTTTTTTCTTTTTCTTTTCTTTTTTTTTGGTCTCCCTCTCCCCCTCCCGCGGTCGGACGTTCTTCGCCTTCCCGATAAATCGTCGTCCTTCGCTTCTCAGGCGCGTAACGCGGAATCGCATGCATCGACTTTTTCTCCCTCCGACGTCCGTCGCGTTTTATTGGCAATTACAAAAACAAATGTTGGATTAGGATCGACGAGACGGAGGAGAAAAAACGATCGACGCGATCGATCGGAAAAGGCGCGAAGGCCGGTGGTTCTCCGAGGCGACAGCGATTAAAATAGACCGCGATTCGTCGGCTTAGTCATCGTCTCTATTATTAGGGATTTTCGTCGGTCGTCCGACGGTCTAGGAAAACTACGGTCTAGATCTCGAGGGCGAATGCGCGGCTTCTTGACGTTTCGCTCGATTCCTCGGACGTAACCAATTCGCGCGCGTTCCTCGACGGCGCGATTGATATCGGGGCGCGTGCGTTGAAGTAACGCTTCGCGATTTGAATACAAGGAGCACGTAAAACGGAACGGAAGCGCTCGACGCGACGACGTAACCCCTATTCGTAATTACCTTATCCTACGTGCCTGCGAAGTCGAGGAGGAACGCGGACGACGACCGTCGATTTTTTCGCGTAATCTCGAACGACGTGTTTCGCGTCTCTTTCGTCTCTTCTCCTTTCGTTCGTCGTTACGCGTTATAATCTCGTTGTTCGGGAAAGATCGTTCGGAACCGGTTCGTCCGAAAAAACGTGCTCCAAAGTTCAAGGAATTACAAAATTCCGTCGATTCGATCGGTACGATTCGCCGTTTGTTTTCGAACGATCGGAAGCGATCGAACGTTTCGACGAATCGTTAATGGCGAGTAAAGTCGACCGTCGATCGCTCGCTCGATCGACCGACCGGTCTAACCTCTTACGAATCCCCGAGGCCTTGGGATTCTTTTATCTCCGATGGAACGAAGTCTTCCGGATTATAAAAATTCTCGTTGCTTCGTACCATCGTACGCGACTCCCGGATACGGAGTTTCTCGCTTTCCTTCGGTTTTGCGCGAAAAGCGTCTCGTTTCTCTCTCTCCCCCTCCCTCTCGAGGGAGGGACGATCGCCGAACCAATCGTAAGAAACGAACTTACGCGTTTGGAATCGCGTTTATGGATATAACGACGCACGACTCCGAACGATCCTTTATATATTCCGATCGTGTAGATGCACGAGAGGGCTTCTACGAAGAACGTGGCCTTCGACCGACTCGGCGTCGCATTCGACGCAGTCGTATATATCGTAAATGGCCGACGATTTTAACGAACGAACGCCTCTTCCTTTCTCGCTCCGCCGGCTTCTCTCGATCGGCTTGAAAATTTTCGAGCGGCACCTCGAGAATCGAGATCTTTCGTTCGCCTGCAATTTTTTCCGCTCGGTCCCTCGATCGAGGATCGTGCGCGCCGTTCCGGAGTCCCGCGGCGATGCCGACGAGAACGCGTTCTCTTGAAAGAAGAAAAAAGAAAGGACAGAGAAAAAGATAAAATAAAAAACGCTCGCGAGCGCTCGACAAGGTCGTCCGAGAGGATCTTTCTTCACCCGAACAACGACGATACGTTCGAACGGAGAATTTAGAGTAGGGCCGCCGTAATCGTTCTCCATCCGAGCCAAGTTCGAGCGAGACCGCTCGATTTTATTTACCTCTTCTACGTTGTTGGAACGGTCGACCTCGCCCGTCTCGTCTTCCTCCTTCTTCCTCTTTAGCCGACGTTCGAACGTCTGTCCACGTTGCGAAAGTCGAAGCCGATCGAAAAAAACGATCTAATGTCACCGATCGAACGAATCGAACGAGGACGTTGCGGACCGAAGGAAGCGGCCCGTACTTCTCCGACGCGGTCGTTCCTCGATCGGTCTCTCCTTTTTTCATCGCAAATATGTAATTAGCTCCGCCGCCCGGCTCTCGACTCTTGCGCGTAGAAAATTACGTGGATATCTTACGAAAGACGTAACTCGGCGGTTTCGGTGTCGAAAAGAGGTCGTTTAGCAAACGATTCGGTGCTCGATGCCAATTATTATAATAGGTACGAAATACTATCGGTCGGATCCATCCAACGAGTTCCTTCCGAAGAAGCGCGATCGAGCGTCGCGCCCTCTCTTCTTACGGCGTACTTTCCGTCGGCTCGCAATTTCCAATTCTTCGTAGAGCGAAACTATGTTCGATGGAACTTTTGACGACGACTTTTTACCTCCCCGACGGATATGATCATTCCTCGGCGAAAGGAGGATGTGCGAGTCTCTGACGTAGTAGGGCTATCTATGTATCAAGGTGTCGATTCGCCGATTCGCCGATTCGCCGATTCGCCGATTCGCCGATTCGTCGATTGCGAATACGGGTACCTTGCTTTCTATTACGACTACCGCTAGGTACGTCGTAAATAATCGGAAAATGATTCGACTTTTATGAAGAATAATACGTCGAACGAACGTTCGCGTTTACTGCGTATAGGTCAAAAGGGTGCGCCATTGAATATAATCGATGTGTATATACGAAATGCGTCTGTTTATGTCCTCGTAATTATAAGTCCGACGTAAGATTACGTGACGGATTTGAAAATGCGAACGTTCCGTTTTTCAGAATCGATCGATCGATCGATCGATCGATCGATCTGAAACTGCTCTGGACTTTGGTGTCGTATCAAAGAGACGACCGTCGGAAAGAATCCTTGACCCGTTAGTACAAAGTCCACCTATTCGAACGAACGAATCGCTTGACCCGTTCCAAACCGATCCTTGGGCTCAAATCTTTCGGACGATTTTTCGCTTGGATCATCCGTGTCGAGAATTATCCGAGAAATATATTTCCTACAAATTTTCTTACGATTTAAATTAAATTTTTAGATGTAAATAATCTCCAACGACTCGTGCCGATTGGATCAAAATAATGATTCGAAAGACGGAAAAGTAAAAAAGAAATCGCGACGCGCTCGATGACTATTCGTTTTCTCGCAAATTCTCTCTCTGACGTCAATCGACGTATTTCGTGCAATTAATCGAGGACAAAGACTATTTCGTTCGAACGTTTTGTCAAATTCCTATATTTACGTAGATAATACGGAGAGCCGCAGGCGCGTATTCGCGGCTACGTTCCTACGTACGTACGTGTAGGCACGATTAAGAGGTATACTCCTCGGCGCGATAAGAGAGTTGGAAAGAAGAGCGTGACATCGCGGAAGGTAGATGGGACGGGAGGCGTGTGTATCAACATGGCGACTCGGTTAAAAGCAATGAACCGACGTCGGGCCTGTCAGTCCGCAACTCGCGCGCTCGGTTCGCATATTCCGCGCATCATATTTATCTATCTATCTATCTATCTATCTATCTATCTATCTATATATATACATATTTACATACATACACATATATATCTACATAGTTGCAACTTGTCACCGATAGATCATACTCTCTCTCTCTCTCCCTTATTGCCGCTCGCCTTGCTTTTTCGGTGGCGGTAATTTGATACATTTTCCTATTGTTATTTTTTTTCTCCTTTCATTTTCTCCACGCTTGATCGTGATTATTCGTAAAAAAGTTGTGATTACAAAAGAAACGAGGGAGAGGGAGAGAGAGAGAGAGACAAAGTCGAGGAGAAGGAAGAAAGGAGAAAGTCGTTCGATCGGTTTATCTCGTTCATAGTGTTGTCGAGCGACGTTTGTGTGTGTGCGTCGGGTTCTTATAAAATCGGCGTTATTACGCCAATCTATTACGCATACGGGACTACGTTGGACTTTCTTGGAGATTTTGGTAAGCGATAAATGCGTCATCGTCCGCATCTCGTTCATTTTCTATTTGCGTTTCATTAAGATTGATGATCCAAGAAGAAGAAAAAGAAGAATCTCGATTCGATTCGCAATTGCATATGATAAATTTCGGCTAAATTTCATAACCTGTCCACGAGTTTGCGTCTTACGCGAGGGAGGTATCGATGGGAGATGGAGAGAGAGAGAGAGAGAGAGAGAGAGAGAGAGAGAGAGAGACGCAGCGAAAAGTCTTGTACGAAAACGCGACGAGGAATCGATACGATCGATTCCTTTGTCGTTAACAATGGATCTGATATACGCACGTGGTCACTCGATTTGAGTTCGATTCACGTCTCTGTCTATATAGAGGAAGAGAGAGAAAGAGAGAAAGGATCGTGAAAGCACTTAATGGACGTATTTATAGTCGTTTGCGGAGCTCGGTCGCTCCATGGGGGCCACGAGAACGTAACTCGGCTCCAAACAAATTCATTTTGTCTACGGCGAACGCGAGAGTAAATCGTTGTACGTACATGCCTTTTCCAATTCCGTTTCGTTCTTCGCTCGTTCTTCGTCGTCGAACAAGACGTATCGATAAATCTTTATAACGTTATATCTCGATTTCGTGACTCGATCGCAAACCTCGTTGCGTCTGCTTGAAGAGCCAAAGAAAATATTGATTCGAAAAAAAAAAAAAACCAAACGAAGATTCGATCGAAATATTGTGTAACGTCGTTGGAGGAGATTACGGATGCGCGGGTATCGAGTTCCGCGATCGATTACGTATTTAAGATTAGGAAAACGAAATAAGCGGGGACGAGTTTTCATCGATATCGCGACGGCGTTATCTGTGTGTCTTTTACCGCGGTAAGCTTTACGATTTGCCAACCGACGAGCCGTCATCGGTACAAGGTCGACCGTGCACCTTAAACGGTAACTTCCTCCTACTATGTAATAAATACTTTAGAGTAATTTCAAATATGTATAGTGTATGGCGTATCGTCTCGACGTTATCTTCGTATATCTATTCGTATCTCGCATTCTCAATATCCGTATCTATCTCCATCTCAGATTACAACTTTGACACTTGTTCTCCGGAAGAAAAAAAGAATTCTTCGTTCCCCTCGCGAGTCCTCGTCGTCTCATCCCCTCGATATTTACAAAGTCTAATTTCGTTTCACGTTAGTAAAATTAACATAAAGTCGTTTTCGTCGTTCGACGTGATCGCCATGTCTAATACCCGACGAGGAAGTATCGAAATCATCTCGTTAATTGGCTCTTTGCGAGCGAGGAACGATTCGTTCGGATTTGATGGATATATCCTTCGAAAGTAACGTAGCTCTCGGTTTCCGACCGCTCCGACCGCGAATCCCTCTATCTTTAGAAACAAATCGGGCGCTCGCGTTCGAGGATAACGACCCGTTGTTATGCGCGATAAAAGACGTAAGCTATTGCGGCGGTGACTATCGGAAGGGACGGAGGGGTTTGTTACACGCCGTCTTTTACAATCCATTTCTCGGTTGCTACACTCGACGTAGCGTAAACTCGAATAGGATCGCTTTGTCTCGACGCGCGCTCGTCGAGGACGTATACCTCGCGAACGGATTTTTGTCGAAAGACCATTGGCCAACGTTGAGCGACCAACAAAGACTTCTCTCAAGAGCGTCTTGAGCGATTTGTCGCTACATCTTGAATCGATTCGATCGCGCGCGCATTCGTTTCTCTACCGACGAGAGAAGCGCCGAGACGAAAAACGCAAAAAAAAATATACGTGGGCACGCGCGAGTGTACGTTTCCTTTTCCTTTTCTTTCTTTCTCTTTTTTCTTCTTTTTGCTTTTTTCTTCTTTTCGCAAGGATCGCTCTTCTCGCTACGAAAAGTTCTATCGATTGTTTGACCTTATTTTAAAAGTACATACTCGTCGCGTAAATCGAGATACTCCACGATTGGCACAACGTTTACAAAACATACGATGTCTCAAGGATTACGAAACGCGAGCTCCTCTTTTCTATCGGCTCGCTCTTGCACACGCTTAAAAGTTATTTACCTGGGTCGCGCAAACATCTTGACATTGTAGGTACGTACCGCGAACGATACGAGTCGTGCTTCGAATACGAAGCCGAATCGGAGCCGAATCTAAACCGAGTCGAAATCGGGTCGAAATCGAGTCGAAATCGAGTTGATTTTGAAAGCAAATAACGACTAAGAAGGAAACAAATTTCTAGTAATACCTACTTAAATCGACTGTCTCTTCTTATACGTGATTCATTTCCATAAGCGCTTGTTAGACGATCGTATTAACGGATTCCCAACGAGTACCGGTAAGAAGCTACCGTGATAGAGTGGAGCGATAACGCATGGATCGCCGTTTTTGTGCGTTTGCATTACGATAAATCGAGCGACGTACGATAATGGACAATAAATCATTCGACGAGATATACGGAGATTCGATGCCAAGAAGGATGCCAAAACCTGTTACGAAAAGAGAAGAAAACGTCGAATTCTGGGGTCCTCCGTCCGTGATCTCGCGACACGCGAATGCACGCGAACTCGCCAACTTTTCTACTTATTACGTGAGAGAAGATTGCGACACTCGAATGTGAATTTTCTGAAACAAATCGAATCTTGCTTTCTCTCGACCACTGGTCGTTGTCGTCGTCGTCGTCGTCGTCGTCGTCGTCGTCGTCGTCGGCGCCTTAGTCTCGTCGCCGTCGCCGTCGCCGTCGCCGTCGCCGTCGCCGTCGCTGCCGCCGCCGCCGCCGCTGCTGCTTTAGTCTTGGCCGAAAAATTTTGCGAGACGTACGTATCGCGTCGTTAGACTATCGGAGATATCGTAGAAACTTATGCTAAAACGAAAACGGAAAGTTTTGCTCGAAGAGACAAAGTTAAAAGAGACCGCGTTAGTGCTTTCGCGTCTCTTCGTTGTCGTCGAGAAAAGACTTTAATACAGCGATTATATAAAGAGAATTGTTTCTCTCTCTTTCTCGCGTTCGACTCGCAGCCCGCTCTCTTTCCTCGTCACGACGTCGCATCACGCGCTGCCATTAATACGTTAGGCCTTACGGCAGCACGGTGCGCTCGCGCGCACCCGCGAGACTCCGTAAGTCGCGAGTTCTTTCAGCGAGTTCTCTCAGCTATGCACTTTCGCTCCTCGCCGTTGCGGCTGCTGAGTACGATGGTGCATACTAGTGCTCGATATCCGGACGACTTTTTCCATTGCACGAGGAGGCGCGTCTAAGAGCTTACAGGTGTGAGAACGAAGGGAGCCCGTCTCTCTCTCTCTCTCTCTCTCTCTCTCTCTCTCTCTCTCTGCGACTTAATATTACTCTCTTAAATATCGCGCTCTTGGGAGCGTGCGTGCGTGCGTGCGTGCGCGTGCCTGTGCGATCCACGTTACGACAACCTTGCCCCGTTTCATCTTTATCATTCTTCCTAATACCATGTCGCACGTGCCAATGTACTGGCGCGATTCGCTATTTCTTCGTCCCACGTTGTCGCGAAATTATATACTTTAGATCGGTTCGAAAATTTCAAGAATACGTTTTCGTTCGAAGCTAAGAGAACGTAACCCGTTCGTCTTTTTACGCTCTACGTACGACTACGTATCGACCTCGATGCAGCCTCTAATTGCCATCTTTAAGTTTAAAGTGAACTCAATTGCTTTCCTACGGTCACATGGTCGTTGAATCTCGTCGATTCTCAGAGGCGTGTTTAAATTTTAAAAACGTATTCAAATTAATCCCTTTCCTTTCCCTATCGATAAAAATAGAATATCTTCGAGGAACGATGTACACTCGTCGACGAGGAGGAGCAAAGGGGAGTTGGTAAACTCGTACGTACATTTTTCTCTCCTGTTTAGCATGATAGAGAGCGACGATACGTCGAAATAAAATGACGAAAAGGAAGGTAGATAGGTAGGTAGGTAGGTAGGTAGGTAGGTAGGTGGATAGGTATAGATAGTTTCGTAGCACACATACAAACGCGTAACGAGAAACGACGAACAATTTTCTTACGCAACGACACAATCCTCTCTCGCTCTTTTGCAATGTACGTACACACCCACACACACACGCGCGCGCGCACGTGAGTGCGCGCGAGGAAAGACAGACGGGCAGACAGGCAGACAGGCAGACAGATACGAGTTTGAGCTCGAGCGTGTGGAAGCCATGGCCCGTTTTCCGTGCTCGCCCCGTTATAATGTATACAGTTTTCGCAATATATTCTTAAGGTATTTTGTTTGCTCGACGCGTTTTCGAGTTTTCGTTTTGCAAGCGAGCAAAAGAATCGGTTGCGATGACTTTGCGATCATACGCGATAAATGCGATAAATTTCTATCCGCGAAGGACGATTCGATCCGAGAGGAGCTCGAAACACAGGGACTCTCTCGGCTGGCCGGATAGAGAAACTCGATTGGAACCCTGGTATATCCGTCCGCTTCTAAGCACCGCTTACTATTCGTGATAGATCGGAACGACGGGGGACAGCTGCTTTTCCCAATTCCTCTTCTCGCTCCTGCGTGAAAAGGAGAATGAAGGGATTAAAAGGAAGAGAGATCGGCGCGAAGCAGCGCTCGGTCTGATCGATCCGTAAACGACGTGCGTGCGTGCAACGCGGGTGTTTAAGCGCGCGATCGCAATACGGAAATTCGAGGTCGCTCCGATTCGTGAAATACGACCATAATACGACCATAAAATACGTACATAAATTTTATAATGTCCGGCCTGGACGTAGGCGGGGTACATTATGAAAATGAAAATAAAGGAGGTCCGGTTCGGACTTTCGAATAAAAGTTCGACGAAGAATATTCTCGTCTGCGAGCGGACGTTACGCAATGCGCTCGCGCTCGCGTATATAATCGCGCTGCTACCGTAAGTACCTAAGTCGAGGCTGCCATAGGCGATTCTTCGCGCGCGAAACTTTGTCTGAGAAATGGCGTTATTTCCTGGAGAAAAATTTTCCACGCGCGAACGATCGCTATCCGAGCTCGAGGATAAGAGATTGTTTCGAGAGAGGTAACGAGTCGCGCTAAAGCCGATCTTAACGAGTTTTTATTCGATTACGATTCTCTTTCGCCTTGCCCCCTTCTCGAAGACCAGATTAATAGGTGAAAGGTCGTACGTCGAGCGAGAGAGACGATGCGCCGCCGATCCGCGACGCTTTACGAAACTTTCCTCGCGAGTACAATGCGCTCGTCTCTCTATCTTTCCGCGGAGATACCTACGAGAGTTCCCTTGTATTCGTCGAATATACGCGTGATGTCTGCGACTCGTAGATACGTCGTCGTAGAGTATAAATCCTGTGTGTACGCGAGTATCGAACGAATTCGTAAGCGGATTCTTCGGTCTCTTCGCCGGATATCTACATTTATTCGCAAAACGTGATTTCTTTGTTTCAGGAGGGATACGTGCCGAGCCTTTGTTCTGGATTTCCAGGACGAAGCTGTCCGTCCTCGTCCTTAAACAAAATGTCGATTATAATGCAATACGTGGACCGGTTCCACGAGATCTTGGACAAACACGCAGGTATGTACGCGCTTGAACCCATCGCGTTTAACATATATATATATATATATATATGTACCAAACGAATCTACGTGTACGCGCATAGGTATACGTTTCACAACAGATATTTAGCTTTCAATACTCGTCGCGGAGCCCTCGAACGAGTGTCATCCGATCTTCAGGGTCATTTCTTCGAGACGCGACCCGGAAACAGGCTCGATCGCTTCCTCGTTCGTATTTCTTTTTTTTTTATGACGTCGAGTTAACGAGTCTTTCCTAATCGCGAATCTTTTTACTCTTTCATTGGCCCATCACCGCTTTTAATTTTACCTTCAAACGACTTAATCGCAACGCGTCTTTACGGAATCGTTTCCACGAATAACAGCATTGTTTTTTGTTTGGCTTTTTTTTCTGCACGACGACTGCCACGGAAAGTTCCCATCTAATTATTCACGATAATGTCACGTAAAGCTAATTTTAAGGTAGATCGCTAAGATCAGCTTAACGTCCGCGAATAAAAATTTTTTTCTTTTTTTCTTTTTTTCCTTTTTTCCCCCTCTCTCTTCTTTTTATTTTATTTTTTTTTTGTTTATTTCGTTCATTTTTATTTTTTGGAAGGAACGGTGGTCGAAGGAACGATTTGATCGCTAATTTAGACGAAGAAGATTCGACGTCGGCCGAAAGAGAATAAGCTTTGTCCTTCGCGTTTTATAGTCTCGCTAATAGTAAGCGCCGCTCTGTTGTAATTTCCATTTCTTTCGATAGACTTTTACGAATGTTTCTTTTTTTTTGACATGTTGTCGACTCTTATACGGCGTAGGTATATTTATTTCAATGAATATCTATTAAACCAGAATAATGTTGTTGTTGGTAATTAGCAATTTAAACGATCGATACGTCGATGATTTTTTTTTAATTTTTCGAAGAACGTCGCATTTTCCTCGTAGAAATATACTCGGCGTTTATAAAGGACGTGTCAATTATCGCTGTTATGACACGTACGTGTTTCCGTTGAGTAGTATGTAAAATCAAACGTACGCGTTCGAAAACGATAGAGAGTAATGCAAAAACAACTCGATAAACCGATGAATATGAAATACATTTTTACATTAACATTATTAAGCGCAAAGTAAGTATTCATAAATTATTACGAACGTAATATGCATACTACGTGTCACTAAAAAAAAATCACCTTTCGAACTTGGATCGTAAATAAAAATCGGTCGTAGGAAGGACGAGAAAAATGATCGAGTATCGGTCGCGGCAACGCTACCGGATTGTAAACAATCGTCCCGTCGAACGCGTTCCTACCTTCGATCGTATTTATTCGTAGTTTGTATCTGTCTAACGGGTCGAGTGATTTCGACGATAGGACAGGCAGGAAACGTAACGCAATAGGTAAATGCGGACCGAATAGGCGACGAAAACGCGTTAAGGAGAGTTAATGGTTGTAAAGAAGATTACACGCAAAGCCGCTCATATCATTTACTCGGGCAAATAAACAAAAATTTTCGTATCGTTCGTTCCTTTTTCAGATACACGAACGACAAATTGGCTGTTGATGAGGTCTCCCTTTCCCACTCTATTCATATGTCTTACTTACATATACATCGTCAAAGTTTTGGGACCAAAGCTGATGGAAAATCGAAAGCCCTTTCAACTGACGAACGTTCTCATAGTTTATAATTTGTTGCAAGTGATCTTCTCGGCGTGGCTCTTCTACGAGGTAAGCCCTTTCAACTTTCTCTTTCTCCTCTTTCATTCTTTTTCAACGTCAAGAAAATCGTCGACTTTTTAACGAATTTATCGATATCATCATCCATCGCTCGTTAACTTGTCACCTCGATACGCGAGAAATATCTCCTAGCGCTACCTTGGTAGCGCTCCGATTGGACAGAGATCAATCGGCCAGCCGAGAGTACGTTGCTCCTACGGATTTCTATGTTAGAACAGCATAATTTCGTTTATTTTGGAAATACAGTGCCTGATGGGTGGATGGTGGGGCCACTATAGTTTCCGTTGTCAACCTGTGGACTATTCGAACAGCCCGACCGCAATAAAGGTAAGCTATCAACGAGCGATGTTAGTTACGTGAGAGGACTCTCGTCGATCTTGAAAAAGAGAATAAGACATCTCCAACGAGACCACTACGGACTGTAACGAACTCGTCGTTGTAGATAACAGTAGTTCTCATTGATTCATCCTATTAAGCTTGGCTGACGGGACATGGATGATGTGGTTGCATTTTTTTTCCTCGACATTGGTTCTCTTTAACATACATCTTTGTACTTTCGTAGGTAGAGCAGTAGAAGGAAAGGAACGGTCGAAAGGAAAGGGAAAAAGGATTCTGCTTTTTTCCATTTCAATCACTTTCAGAAGAACTTCATATTCCATATCCGAATGTACATACTATACGCTTATATTCTCTAGTCTAATTTCTTCTCTTATTTCTTCTTCTTTTCTTCCTTTCTCTCGCTGTCTTTCGTTTCTCTTTCTTTTCGGTTTCTTCGTTTTCTTTCTTTTCTTGACCCCCCTCTCCCCCCCCCTCTCTCTCTCTCCTATTCAAGTCTTCTTCTTCCTTTTTCCTTACGTCGCGCTATATAAAATCTCGTGTCGACTCTAATCTCTTTCCTCTATCATTGTCTCTCTCGATTGATCGGCAAGTAGCCTATTGACGGTTGTGGTTGCAGATAGGAATGTCCGGATGGCTGACTGGAGAGTATTCTCTAAAGTGTCAACCTGTAGACTACAGTGAACGACCCCAAGTACTAAGGGTGAGAGGTCTTGTTCCCTATTAACCCATTAAAGTACTTACGCACTAATAAATTATACAATTTCTTTCGATTCTCGCGACGGTATCGTTCGATCTGACCGAGCAGCTGGCTCGACTTAAACAATTCAACATTTATCGGTAACTCTACGATCGGTCGCGATCTTTAACGGTTTCGAATGAAATTGTGTAAAATTTGAAGTTCGACGTAAGCTAACTTCACGTAACTAACATACTAACAATAAGATAGATAATTAAACGAAGATAGCAAATAACGTTTAGAGCATCGAATCGTAGTTGGTAAATGTAGTATTTGGTAGATATACCCGCATACTCGTTTAACTTTGTAACATAACATCGCTACGTATGTATGTAGAGGGAGTAATGAGTAGACCAGCTTCGTGGTTGCTCATAGATTTTCTCCTATTTCTTTTAACGTACGACGAGACTAGAATACTCGACTTGCGCCATAATATCGTACCGATTGCGAAATTAAAAGAAAGAGAAATAAACCGATCGTTGTGAAACGATGGAATTATTGGATGGAACACAGATCGGTGAAAATCACGCTAATCTATCGATGATCTTAGATGGTGCACGCCAGTTGGTGGTATTACTTCTCGAAATTTACGGAGTTCATGGACACGGTAAGCGACACGATCGTGCCAACTGTCTCCGACGAAACGAGTAATAACGCTGAGACGCAATGCTTTGTTTTTCAGATCTTTTTCGTACTGAGAAAGAAGAACAACCACGTGTCGACGCTTCACGTTATCCATCACGGCTGTATGCCGATGTCCGTCTGGTTCGGCGTTAAATTCACTCCTGGTACGTCATCCGCGCGTGCGCGCGCGAGAGAGAGAGAGAGAGAGAGAGAGAGAGAGAGAAATATCTCGATCCGATATACATAGGTGTATGTACGGATGTACACGTTCTATCCGACATAACTTGGAATCGTCGTTTCAGGCGGTCACTCGACCTTCTTCGGATTACTGAACACGTTCGTGCACATCGTCATGTACACGTACTACCTACTCGCCGCTCTAGGGCCAAGAATTCAGCCGTACCTCTGGTGGAAAAAGTATCTTACGGCTTTTCAAATGATTCAATTCATAGCAATAATGGTACACGCCTTCCAATTGCTCTTCATCGACTGCGATTACCCGAAAGCCTTCGTCTGGTGGATCGGCATGCACGCCGTTATGTTCTTCTTCCTCTTCAACAAGTTCTATCAGCAGAATTATCAACAAAAGAGGACAGCCAGGAAGATGGCCAGTAATGGTATTACAAACGGCAGAGCGAACGGCGTCATGTCGAACGGCAATATCAGTGCCAGCAACGGCACGATAAGAAGGGACGCTGCGGATTATTACGTTAAGGGAGAGAGTTTAGCAGCGACGGAATTCAATCTTCGAAAAGGTTATCTTTTGAACGAGTGACCCAAGCAAGAAGTTCATCGTAATCGTCGCTGTTCTTCCTCTTCTTTGCCACCAAATGCCTTCGAATCACATCGACAACTCGTTAAAACGATAACCGCAACGTGGATCTCTCCTCCTTGGCTCCTCCATTTTCCGCACTCGATATTTCATAGTTTTATTATCTTTCTTTCTTCGGCCCCTCGACAACTCCCCGCTCCCTCTAACCTTTCCCTTCCTCTCTCTCTTCCTTGCCCTCGTAAGCATCTTTTCAAAATCGACCGAGATAAAAGGAAAATAATTTTTATTCGACCGAAATTCGCTTTCTCGTCTGCCTTGCTCTTCCTTCCTCTCTATCCCGTTTCAAAGATATACGCGTATATCGTTGGATGACACGTGTCTTTTTAAAGAGGAACCTTTTTAAAAGGGAAGCGCGCGTACGTGCGTATAACAAAAGCACGTGCTTACGAGTACGTAATCGACAAGGACGATCGCGTCTCGCGATATCGTCCCTCGCGGGATTTCTTTTCTTTCTCTCCTTTCGATCAAATGATAATAATTAATCGATACGTTTAATCGACGCGTTTCCGTATCTTGGAAATACTTTACCGCAAAACTCTCGCTATCGAAGGAATCGTGACGTTGGAAGGAAATCCTCTTAGAGATCGGTTAACTTTCTTATTCCATCGTTCTTTTTACTCGTTTCCTCGTTGCATTCCATGAGATTCGCGATGTGAATATTATTACTCGACTTGCTCGAGCGAATAGCTTCGAGAGAATATCTGGCTCGTTAAAGTGGAATATATAGGTGAGCTCGCGATGCGTCTAATGTTGTACATAATAAATGAACGGGCAGTAATGTTAAACGATGAGGAACAACGCAACCGTGTAAGCGTAGCGACTTGTCGTGTCGTCGTGTCTCGCGCGTCCACGCGAATCTGTCTGTGCGCGTGTGTGAAAAAGAATGCGTGCGTGCGTGCGTGCGGGCGGCCGTGCGTGAATGTCATGACGTCGCGCAAAGCGAAGGAAACCGTGGTCTCTATGATGTTTTTCAAAAAAAATAAAAAAACGAAACAAAAAATTATATATACACGCACGCACGCACGCGCGCACACGCACACACATATATATATATATATATATATATATACATATGCGTATATGTGCGCGTGCGCGCGTGTATGTATGACTCGAGGGACGATCATACTCCTGGTTCCTCGTTCACACCGGCTCGTTCGATTTTTCGACTTCATCTTTATTCGCATCACGTTGTATTGCGACCACCAATTTCGCTCGCTTTGGATGTCTCTCGTACAGCCCTGTATATAGATAGATTAGTTTTGTATTATCTAGAAAGATCGAGGTATATGATGGTATGCCGTCAATACGCTACTAATAAAATGATATATATATATATGTATGTATGTATGTATGTATATGTGTATATACATATATGAGAAAGAATTAAAGGGGATGATTATGCGGTTACTTTCTCGAGAATACAATCTCTCGAGATAGTAAATAAGCGCACAATAATCGTAATTAATGTGCGCGTGCATATTTGTGTATACAGATGTTAACACTCGTCGAGATCAAAGAAATATTGTTTTACATATTTGCGGCTATGTACATAAGGATTCTTCGATAATGCGCCCTCTACAAGTAATATCTTTTCAAAAGATAACTTTATTATTACTTTCTTTTTCTCTCTGCCCAAAAACGATCGTTCGTTCGTCCCTCTCGTTACGTTTGAACGAGATCAAGATCTCTATTAAAAGGAAAGAAAATAATAATAAGGAGAACTCGATTATTCTTCTTTCTATCGGCAGGGAGCTTGAAGTTGTGTTGTTACAAGTATTCCTCCGTATCCGAGAGCCGACTTATTGTATCACGCGTGTATACTGCCTAGTTTGTATTTGAAACATTCGGTCGAATCGGGGTGGGTTACTAAAGTAGGAGAGAATTGTACAATATTATATTCTTATATAGGGGTATGTTTTATAGTCAAGTTTATGAATTTGCGGTGGGTCCTTTCGCGACACATGATGTATTTTTGTTAATAATAAAATACTACGTATTACTGGAACGACAGTTTAAAACTAGCGCTACAAATAATTCGTTATCGAAACGCTATCGATCGCATAGAGCTTATACGTAAAGCGCTCGTATAACTCGTGGTTCAGATGGCGCTGCAGAAAGCATTAGGTACGCCTTGTTTGGTTAATTCCCCTTACGAATTTTTTACACCAAAAATATCTTTTACGCGACGCTGTTTTTTTTCCTTACAAAAGTGGCCTTACTTCCATCGTCAAGCAGTAGGACGCAATCTTTTCAAGTATATAGAAAATAAATGATATTTGCGATACGCTAGCCACCCTTATACCATTTTTCGATGGTGGAAATATTGATATCGATGCACGAGTCCATCGTGGTAAACGATTAAAGAGAAACTTTTTACAACTTTATACAAGCGGATCTAGTAAATTTCATACACGTGTCGTATTTTTCTTCCTCGATATATTTTTACTCCCACCATCGACGACGACGCATTGCGAAAAGTATAACAAAAATAAAAAGACAAAAGAGAGATTTAATTCGTATCGGTGAAAGAGTATCGACGAGTTCGATACGCCGTTAAATATCCGGAAGTAGAAAAACACGTGAGTCATTCGACGAACGCGCATCGGCTATTCGTACGCTCCTATCGCTGCTTTTCCTTTCTTTCCCGCCCACGGAAGCGAGCCATTTGTAATACGATCTATCGACGTTAACTGCTCTTTCGTCGAAAGTATATCGAAAGATAAAAGGGGAAAAAGATTACTCTTCGAAATTACGCCGGTCGTAATAATTCGTGTCGGCTGTTTTCTCTCTATTTCTTTTTCTCTCTTCCTCTGCCTCCTCTCTCTCTCTCTCTCTCTCTCTCTCTCTCTTTGTCCCTCTAACGAAACATTCGGAAATATTAAATATAAAGATGCGCGCATTTCTACTCGAAGCTTGTGTTGAGAGCCACTGTTTATCCGGTCTTCTGCTACACGTCAATGGTAAAACTGTAAGGTTGCAAGAAATTTTGTGAATCTTCGCGGAAGACCGACTCGTTTGATATATCGGTATTTGAAGAAGAGAAAATTTCATTTGATAACAATTATCGAAACGTAGACGCATTGCGAATTAACAGTGGCGCACGGTTAGCGGCCAGCGGAATCATTGACTAGCGTGGTACGCACTTGCTGCGCGTATCTGACGTCGACTACTCTTGTCCGCGAATGACTACATGTCAAAGATCGCGAGTGTTGTCATCGTCGTCGTCGTCGTCGTCGTCGTCGTCGTTGTTGCCTCATCGTTGTCGTCGGTGTCGTCGTGTCGTTGTCATCGTTGTTGTCGTCGGGTGAAACAACGTAAAGGAGAAAGACATCTCGGCCGGTTCAGCGGGATCAACGTCCCCCGTATTATTCAGGATGTTGGCGCTAATCAATAGGATCTTAGACTGGTTCAAGTCTCTCTTTTGGAAGGAGGAAATGGAACTCACGCTTGTTGGACTTCAATATAGCGGAAAAACTACATTCGTTAATGTCATAGCGGTACGGAACCTTTTGTTTTACTGCTAGCGCGATACACCTCGCCCCGAGCTTCGAGCCACAGAGCCGATAACAGAACGAAGTCGAGAAACGAGGAACGATGCGACGAAAGCACGCTTATCCTTTAAACAGCACCGTATTTCTCCAAAAAGATCGCTAACACGCGTCTAGCTAGCACGCGTAGTTTGGTTATATTTTCCACCTCGCCTTAATGTTAAAATAGTAGATTGCAAGGTGCGTTTTTAAGACTAGGAGGAACGATTGAACGAAAGAAATAAACAGTTATTTGTCCGTTTAGGCTTTCTCTCTCTCTTCTCAACTTCTGCTTTCGTCAAATCTTATTATAGACGAAAGGTCTTTAAACGACTTGCGAGTCGACGTTCGATCTCGGTATATAGCTTTGTATACGATGCACGAGTACGTATAGCAAGAAACGACAAGGCTTTGAAATATAGTCCATTTGCTCGCAAAATAAATAACTTTTATAAATGTCTAGCGTTATGGAAATGTTTTTCTTGTGTTTGCAGTCGGGACAGTTCAGCGAAGATATGATACCAACGGTGGGTTTTAATATGCGTAAAATAACTAAAGGTAACGTTACCATTAAAGTTTGGGATATCGGCGGTCAACCAAGGTTTAGATCCATGTGGGAAAGATACTGCAGAGGCGTCAATGCTATAGTATATATGGTCGACGCAGCTGATTCAGAGAAAATTGAGGCCAGTCGTAACGAACTACATAATTTACTGGACAAACCTCAACTTTCCGGTATACCAGTTTTGGTACTTGGGAATAAAAGGGACCTCCCTCATGCATTGGATGAAAATGGACTTATAGAAAGAATGTAAGAGATCTCTTTAGTCGAAATAGTCGTTTCAAATTGACTTTTAATACTACGCTCCAATTCTTTTTTCAGGAATTTATCAGCGATTCAAGATCGTGAGATTTGTTGCTATAGTATTTCCTGCAAAGAAAAGGACAATATTGATATCACGTTACAATGGCTCATAGCACATTCCCGAAGCGGAATACGCTAATACGTATGAAAAATATTGTGCATTCGTGTTGGAAAACCCAAAATATCGATAAAAGTATTGGGATCAATCGCACGAGGAGTGTTCAGTGGATTTTGTTCAGGATTCAGAATCGAGTCATTATCGTAGAAAATTTCTTAAACCTAAGCTTTAGCGATTCTAAGTTTACATACGAAGAATTTGTGGCGAAATTAGGGGAGGGGGGAGTAAAAAAGTAAAAAAGTAAAAAAGTAAAAAAACAATGCTTATGCCAAGTACATTTTTGTGGATTATAACATGGAAAGCTCGAACGAGGGCTAGTTAGCGTTAAGAAACAATTTTTTATATTTTCGTTTTTAGATACTCGATTCAAACATCAGTGCTATTATTTGAACTTGTACTATTGGAGCATAATAGTATTTAATGATTATGATAGACCACAATGATAGCTAATACGAATACAGGCTCAAAGGTATTAATATTAATTACTATATAATACGCAATCTCTTAAAATTACTTGATAACGATTAAACGATCACCATGTAGAGATTTCGAAGGATTGATTGCTAAATGTACATGATACGATGCTGAGTAAACTTGTATAATTAATGAAGAATAATGGACTATACGATATCAATTTATTATGCTCTATAAAATATGATTGTGTGTTATGTATATGTATATACGTATATGCATATATACATATAAATAAAACCCTATAATCCATTTTTTAAATGGATGCTCGCCTATGTACCGAATCCTAATCTCATTGGAGAACGTATATGATTTTATTATAATATTTTATTCATCTTGTACTTTTAATTACATACGTTTACTTCATCTGCGTTTACTTGACTTTCTTCATCGTTTCATACTTGTTGCAAATATTCTGTTAAGTTGCGTCAACGTTACGAATTTATAAGTTCCAGGATTTTTAGATAATTTCGTCTCTGAAGTAACATATACGCGTACTGCGGTCTTTCGCCAATGAGTTTCTTCGTATGCGCGCATGCGCAACAAATTCGTTTCACTCTAGAGGGCGCTGTCGATTCGATGTGTAATCAGTTTCTTGCTGTCAAGGAATACGCGTCGGTTCGTCTTTACTTTCTAATCGGAGTGTGTCGTATAATCGAATAATTAATATTAAATTATGCCTCCGACAAACGACGACGACGATCCTTATGCACATGCCGCTAAGGGACCTCTTAAATTAAAAAATGATCAGACCGTGAGTAAAAAGTAAGTACAATCCTAGAACAGTTTGTGATTTGAGGTTAAGTTTATTTAACGTTATAAGGATATATTAGATAAATCGTTAAATATTCCTTTATGTTTGATATTTTATTTCATTTCCTTATTAGGAAAAAAAATAAAGATAGCAAAAATAAGAAACTAATAGAGATAGCCAATAAAATCGAAGAGGAAACACCAAGGAATATTGAAATCAAGCGTACAAAGGCGGAAATAGCTTTTCAAAAAATGCAAGAGAAGATGGTAATCTCTTTCTTTCATCGATAATGGAATACTGTGTGTGTGTGTGTGTATGGAGAGAGAGAGAGAGGGAGTAGTACGTTTCATACACTTGGTATTTATTTTAGCAAAATGAGAGAATAAAGCAGAAGGCTTCTATGACGCACAAACAACGCGTCGAAGAATTCAATAGGCATTTGGATAGTTTGACGGAACACTTTGACATACCAAAAGTTAGCTGGACCAAATAAAGGCCAGGTTTTTGGATACATTTTTATTTATTTAAATTATAAATAACAATTTATGAAATAGTTTATGGCATAAAGCATGTACAAGTTCGTTTTAATGACTCGTATATTGTATAAAAAAGAGTATAATACTATATCTATAATACGTCTGTACTTATCGTGCTTTTAGACTAATCGAACGAATAAAATTTCCTTGTATCAAATAAAGTTACAAGGAAAACTATCGCCGATAGGTTTCAGCGAATAAAATATAATAATAAGTTTGTTGTATGGTAAATATCGTATGTACATCAATACATAACATGGATGGAATGAGTCGTCGTTTGGACGGAATATTTAACATTTATCTAAAGTCTATCCTATCTTTAATTCTGTCGATTATTGTCTCGTAATCGAGACAGAAGAAATGAGAGAAATCAAACGAATACAAACTATGTACATTCTTATTTGGATTCGAACAAGGACGTACATAGCTCATATTTCGTCGAATTCGCTGGAGGTCACGACCGAAACAAAAATATGCACGTTGCGTAGAAATTATTTTAAACAAAAGAGATTCAGTGTAAACAACGCTAGCTACCACTGGCCACTTGCATTCGTACGCGCACACAGAATATACAAATGCGATAAATTCACGCTTCAACAAATTCTTATATATATTGTACTTGAAATTCTTCTTCATTATAAAAATAATAAATGTCTTAAACATCGTCGAATAAAAACGATGAATAAAATCGATGATCAACGAACTATAGCCCGAACCATTGTCATTGACGTAGCAAAATATAGTCTCAATAGAGATAGATACGATCTTTAAGATACGTGTGCTATACGGTGTATCGTATATGTAGTATATCGAGTCGAGTAAGAAAGACTACGATTCCCGTAAGCAATAAGGGAAACGTTACGGTCGTCTTATCGTTACCGTTACCATAATGGAAAACTTTAATATAGTTTTCAGTCTGCATCCACGGATTACTACCATCGTCAAAATGCATTGGACACTGATCGCGTTCTCGTTCGTATTCCTGTATAATAGAAATAGTTCACATTGGTATCGTATTTCATTGAGAGCAAAAAAGAAAAAGAAAATAAATGGTATTTACGTACTTGCAACTCGAGCGCAACCGCTGCACCTTCCGTGTAATTACTACTCGTAACGTCTTGTTTGAGATCGCAAAACGGTCCGATTGCTTGAGACATTAATACTCTATTTAAATCTGCTCTTTGATATACCCAACAACGGTACTTGCTGAAAGGATCTAATTCGTCGTATGTAATAAGATAGGATTTTAAATTTTCTTTCCAATATCCAATACATTTCATCTTATAATCGGGTTCGCCTGTAGAGAAAAAATTTAATTGAAGGAATAAATAAATAGAAGATTTGAATAAAACCTTTTATACTTACTATAAATATCCACCGGCTTTCCCAAATAGTCCACGGACAAACAATAGTTCTCATCTATGGCTACTTCTTTTTGATCCGTATCGCATACAGAGAAATCCGAAATATTTTGCTTGCAATAGATATTCGGACGTGGCGATAGAGTGACACCACCCAAGATACGTGTCTCGAAAAGAACATCTCCTTTCTGCTTAAACATGTATTTTCCAGCGACGGGGCAACGTACGGGTACAGGATTTTCCGCTGAGGAAGAAACGATAAAAAGAATCTAGATTAGAATTAAATTAATACGAAAAAGAAAATACATTCCGTTTTATATATACCTAAGAATAAATCGTACTTCCAATCTTCTGTATTTTGAAATTGGACCCAAGAGCAGACCGTATGAAAATCATCCTTGATCACGGCAAGGCCACGGCGGTATCTAATAATATTGTGATGTCGCGGAACAACGTCGAAGCAAACGTAGTCCCTTTGGCTATAACAAAAAAATGATTGTTAACAGCAAGATTTAATAAACGATAACACATACTGCGTGGGACGTGTCAATCGGAACACCTAAATATTTCCTTTATTTATGGTTTTATGGAAAAAGTCCTTAGGACAAAGTTACGCTATTTGAAGCGACGTATCTGACAATGGAGAGATTTTTTGTGTCACGGTTATCGGTATTTTTCCTACGTTGTGTGTATATCGTCAAGTTATATAAAACGTACCAGCCATCGACCGTTAATCGTGCCATCATTATCTTACTATCTCTTAATTCACGACAGACATAAATCGTACGTCTATAACGGCCCTCGTCCGGGTACCACGTTTCGATGATATGCGTCTCATTGATAAAGACATCGGCGTCGATATTAGCAGTATTTATCCAATTCCCATGCATATCTTGAGGTAAGCGGCAACCAGGTTCTACTACTTCAGCTTTGACAGGAGTAACTCTTAATCTTTCAGGACTCTTTTCAACGGTTTTCAGAGTGTTGCATTCTGCTGTGATCGACACACCAATGTATAAATCGTCATCGCGATTTTTTAAAAAACATCTGTACTTTTCGTCCTTTCTAGATTCTTTTGTATTTGCTACGGCGAAAAAATGATTTTTTTCTACGAACCAATCGCCCAAACAGCTGTATTCTACCACTAAAATGAAACGACATGTGCTTAGACGTAATGAATTCGAAGAGAGAGGGAGAAAGAGGGAAATATTAGATATATGAACGAACATCCGTCGAAGGTTCCTTTCATGCCTTGACACTGCTTGTAAGTTATATTGAACTTTTGATTAGTTATAAGAAATTGCGTTCCTGCTGTTTGACAAGAACGTATTTGCGCATCCGGATGATTGCATTCACCCGTAAATCTGAATCGATTCTGCAACAAGAAATGGGTCAGTTGTTATTCGAGGAGTATCTATATTTTTGTACGAAATGACTATCCGAGCGTTAGTTAGGTATTATCGAAGAAAACTTGCCTGATAGGCAAACTGCCATACACCTTCTAGCGACGATCTACAATTTACGGGAACATAATTTTCAGAAAACAATGTTATCAGTTGCTGATCAGGACGTAATCCTTTGCAGACATTTTCTACCGTAGGTTCAACTCCGGTAGGTAAATTTACGCAGCTTGCTGAAATAGAAATTTGGATCATAAATTTCATGCGACGATATAAAATCTTCCAAACGCGCCTACCTTCCAGTTTCTCCAATACATTAACCGTTCTAACGATAAGTTTCACGCAGTGATAACAAACATTTTTACGAAACACAAACGTATAGTTCACGTGATATTCTTCCAACATGTTTATGCAATATCCTCGATTTGTCATCGTTTCAGCATTTATTTCTGTCAATGTGTTCCTACCATTTTCCCAGGAGAACCAAGAACCTCGAATTATCAATGGTATTTGGCAGGATGCAGATACTATAGGAAAAACATAAAAGAATAAACGTTTATCAGAAAAATGTGACATCCACGCTAGGGTTACTACCGCTAATCGTTTTAACATATTTTAATGACTTAAAGATTTTAACGAAGAGTAACTTTGATAAGAATTTACCTTGATAAATAAAACATATTATTAGAAATAAATACATAACCCGTACTTCACACATTATATTATCGCAACTGCAATTGCGCGCGATCAACGAGTAAGGATGATAAAAAAAAGAAATAAAGAAAAATAAGATACGAACTTAATAACAACATAAAATTGACTCGTGTAGTTTGTAACAACGAGACGATGAAAACATCAAAACGCAATGCCCCACCCTATCTCGAATCTCGCTCTCGATTCGTCCGTCCTCCATGATCGCTTTCGAGAGTTACTAATTTTTCTCGCTTTCGAATATTTTATGAGGCGACATCTGTGTGTCGACGTAACGATTAAACGCGCTAGATTCGAATTCAGATGTTATTTCACGATATTGAGAAAAACGTTATCGTTGAATTTTTTAATCAATAAATATTTGTTAATTGTATTTGGTCTGCGTTAATGAAAAATATAGGAAGAACTCTATAGAAGAAAACTTTCATGACGAGTGTAAATAAACTCGCTGGTAGGATCAGAAGAATAAGAAAGGTTAAAAGTTGGGTCATTGATTTAATATTAATTAAGCATAATGACCAAGCCATTTGTTTATTGATCCGCTTGTCACGGTCTATCGACCAGTCAATTACATTTATAGTCGATTATTAACAAATAATATGTTAAAAGAGTCTTTTATTTATTTAAGTACTAGGAGAAGTAATTTAAGTACTATAATAGAACGATCTATTTCCATTAATTTCTTTCGATCTAATAGTTGAGGAAAAAATATCTAATAATAAAATTTTTGGTCGTTGTTATCATTGTTGTATCATTATTTTAAGAAAATTTAGTCTAAGCATCGTCTACATCCTACATATATAAGCTCGTACACTTTCCTGTTCTTCATGCAGTTGCTTGGAGACTTTCGGCGCGGCTTCTTAATTCTGAAAGAATACCGTCTCTTCTTCCCTAACTTTTCTTCATATCATTTCACTTTATCGTCATTTTATTCTTTCAATCAACTAAATTATAATTTCCATTTTGTGTCGTGCCGCTGAGATCGTCTTAACGATAGACAACTCTTTTTGCCGAAAGCAATAACTATCGTTTCATATATCGCTTTATCTACAAATCAGGAACGGTATTTTTTCAAAAAGAAGAAAAAGAGGAAAAAGAAGAAGAAAAAAAGGAGAAGAGATAGAAGAAAAATAGAAGATAAGTGCTTTTCACGATTTGTTCGACAAACATTTCCAAGATTAAAGGTAGTGTGGTGATTTCAATAGTGTTTTTTGCGATGATTGATAACGGTAGACGTGAGAGAGAGAGAGAGAGAGAGAGAGAGAGAGAGAGAGAGAGAGAGAGAGAGATGGAGAGTTGGTCTACGATAAATGCGAAGACGAAGATGCTTTCGTTCCTTTCACTCCTTCTTTGATCTTTTCAAGACGACAGCGATGCAAAAGTATCTTTAAAAGACAGTTTTGTTAATCAAAGAGAAGCTATCCTTTGAAATGGAATTACCGTGCCTTCCAAAATCTCTTTGCGCGTCGGTGCCGTTGGTCAATTTTTTGTTGGATACGGTAGGATAGATCGATCGTCTCTGTTCTTTTTTTCCTAAGGACGCGTCCGAGAAATTCAACGATGCCGATCGTACGACGTTCGCGACGATGTTATTATCGTTTAACCGCGAAGAAACTTATTAAAATTATTTTTACCTACGCGCACATTATTTGTATAATTCTTCGTTAATTACGAAGATAGAAAAGAGTTAGAAAAGAAAAATCAACTCTCGGAGATGTAAATCGTTAAAAGATGTCGTCATGGGAAACCATCGAATGAATTATTGTAAAATATCGCGTGGCTCTGCTTGAACACTTATCATCGTGTTTATTATCCCCTTAGGGAGAGAGTGAACGGAGCCGCGTCTTCTAGTCTATGTCACAATCGGTTAAAGTCGATTTCAAGGTAAAAGAAGTCTGACTTCTCGATAATAAGATCGTCGTCGTTTTTCTCTATAATCTTTCTTTCTCGTTTGCCTTTTTTCGTCAGTAAGGTTACTGACTATTTGGAACGTTGAACTTTTTCGGATTAGCTTCAAGGCCAAATTTAGTTTTTCGGAAAGATAGGACAAATATTTCATTAGTAGGTCACGCATCGGACATCGATAAAAAGGAAAGCGGGATCTCCGAGGATTATATAATTTCAATAATATTCTCGAATCTCGTAGAGCGTCTTTCGTAATAAGTCATTAATAATGACTTACGTTATACGCTCGTGCGTCATTTTTATTTTCTTTTTTTTATAAAAAGACCTACACATTATTTAATATCTATAATTATGAATTGCACATAACGTTACACTATTTTCGATATAGTTTTCAAACATACCTACGTATATGCCCGCGTTCTTTATTTCTCCTCTCGCTCTATCTCCGTCCAATAACCGGTTTAACAGTTTTTTTCTCATTAGATCTTCATCCTTAGAAATTCGGCTCTAAGACGACGGGCAAAGATTCGCGATACAGTTGCTTAGGATCATTCATGACGTGAGACGTTAAATCGCCTGTTTTTGTTTAACAGTAAATTAAACATCCTTGGAAAATGTTACCATCAAAAATTGTTTTTTCTACCACGCGGTTCACGAGTTGCGATCTTTTTATTAATAACGATGATATAATATTTGAGTATAACTCGAGACAGTTTTCTCAATTAAGACTTGATACCTGTAGATCGGCGATGTAGGTCATCTTACGTATATCGACCGGCAAAGCCTTTCGATCTTACGAAACTCGGTTATTATCGAATTATTATAAAACACCCGATAAATAAATTTATCTATAATTTATCGATCTATTGTCACTCATATCCCGCATATTTCTTCGATATTCCGACATATTTAACTTTGCTATATTTCTGTTTCTTTTTCCTTTTTTTTTTGTGTAAAATTTAATTCGAGCCATATATAATTATATTTGAGAAAGGAAACGTCTCTCTCCTTTCTCGAGCAAAGGGAAAACGCGTATACGTATTTTAAATAATTTCGTTCGTGCCAACGAACTAGCGCGAACGATTTGAACTGCCGGCTTCGAGGAGGGAACACGAGGAATCGAAGAAAGGGAGAGTAAAAGTAGAATGTAAGTCGCAATGGATGTTTTCATTGTACCTCGACGATCTGGTTCACCTTGGTACTCAAGTCGAGCTGGCGCATTTTTCTCATCTTTCGAAACGATTGGCAACCTCTATCTCCTCGGAATTGCGCCGCGTACTTACATTCTTGTAACGTCTACGTACAAAAGTTGTTAAAATCGATCCGTTTCTCCTTGACTCGCTGAACTCGACAAATGACGTCGCCAATCGACATAATCGAAGGAAACGAAATAGGAAAGTCATTCCAAATAAATTCATTCTTATACATTTTTCGATTTACTTCGACGAACGAAGAAAAAGTTCTGATATGCTTCGAAATGTACAAACATGTACAGTATTGTTAAATTCTTCTTCCGGAATTAAACGCAGTTTATTAAACGTTAAAAAATTAAATTAAATGACAATCGCATCAATAGCATATACCGTACATTTATTTTTACCTTTATCGCGATAAAAATGATTATAATTGTTTTTCGGTCGAGAGATATAAAAAATATTGACAAATAGGAAGGTGAACATTCTGACAGTGGTATCGGAAGATAATCGTTTGCTATGCTCGCGAACGTAATTCGTTTGGTTAATCGCACGTTCGACTATTATTTAAAGATGCTCGACGAGAATATTTTTGTCTACAAAGATCTTGGTGTATTCGCACGGTTCATATAATTTCACCCTTCAAAAATAATCCTTATTAGCGATTATACTCGCTCGAAAGTGATATTTATGTGCAGTTTATGTGTTTTCCATCAAGGATTTACAACTCGTGTCGATCGATATAAGAATTTCTTTCTGTCTCTCGTCCGACAATGGATGTGCCATGACAAAGCATTATATATTATTAAATCGATTTAATCCAAGGATAATGTGCATATGGTATTTCAGGTTGGTGAACGATTGGAGAGAGAGAGAGAGAGAGAGAAGAATGTCGGCTCTCGTGGACTGGTACAAGGATTTGATGTACAATAAGAATGGTAAGGAAAGGAACGGTAAGATATCACTTTCGTTAGGCGATTGTTAAGCAGTTAACAAGTTACGTTTTTCAGATCCGAGAACGAAAGATTGGTTCTTGATATCGGGACCAGGTCCGATATTGACCATCCTCATTACCTATTTATACTTTTCTCTGTCGGCCGGACCGAAGTATATGAGAGACAAAAAGCCATATAATTTGAAGAATACTCTCATAGTTTATAATTTTATTCAAGTATTGCTCAGCATATACATCGTTCACGAAGGTTTGATGTCAGGATGGTTCTACCATTACAATTTTTATTGTCAACCGGTCGATTACTCGAACGATCCAGTAGCATTAAGGGTTAGTACAAAAATATCAAGAAAATCCGTTCCGATCGATTATCCTATCGGTGATTAATACCATTAATACCTTTGAACAGATGACTCGAGCCGTATACACGTACTTCGTATGTAAACTGATCGAACTATTGGACACGGTATTTTTCGTTCTACGGAAGAAGGAGAAGCAAATATCATTCTTACACGTCTATCATCACGGGCTGATGCCTTTCGCCGCTTGGATCGCAGTTAGATGGCTGCCTGGTGGACACGGTACCTTACTCGGCGTTATCAACTCTTTCGTACACATCATCATGTACACCTACTACATGCTCGCTGCGTTCGGACCACAAATGCAGCCCTATCTTTGGTGGAAGAAATATCTGACGAGTTTGCAACTCTTGCAATTCTTAATAGTCGGTATTCACGCCAGTCTAGTCCTATTTAACGGTTGCAATTTTCCAAAAATCCCGATCGTCCTTTTGGTCATCAATGCCGGTGTCTTCATATATCTCTTCGGCTCGTTTTACGTTGTCACCTATATGAAATCTTACAACGTTGAGAAGAAAAATGAGCAAAACGATAGTGAGACGGTTAAAGATAAATCGAATTGAGAAAGTGAAGCTCTAAGGAAAACAGATTTAACAAGAGAAGCAGTTTTCTCAAGGATTAAACGTCGAGATAGATATGCGTTCTACTAAACGAACATGTCGAACTCCTAGAAGAATACTGTTGCGATTGAAATATATAGAAATTTTTAGAAGAGAAGGAAAGTCAAATTCTACTTAAATTTCGTTTAATCGCGAAATATCTATGACAATTAGAATTTCGATATTTCGAGATAACGAAGTTTAGATGCTCCTTGAACGCTAATCGGTCAAGTAGCCGGGACAACAAAATCAGATTATCGTTTCGGGCATATCTTAAGCCCGTGGGCTTAACTTGAGTTTTTTTTTCAGTTGCGACAGTATTCTTCCAAGGGCGCGATATGTTGGATATCGCTAATATGTCAATTATAGTTCGTCCATCGGCCTCAATCAAACGTCTTCCAATTGTAGAAAGCCGGGGAATCGTCGGGGAGACTAAAATGCGATTATAATTAAACAAAACTTTTTTTTTTGCTTGCACTCTTTCGCATTTGAATGCTGATTGTTCTCCGCGCGACAGTCTTTCGTCCTATCCATCCTTTTCGCGTCGGATGGGAGAAACAAACGATAATTCTACGATACCGGATTTTTTTACGCTTACACGAATCAACGACTCTAAACCTAACGACTCCGCAATTACTTCTTTTAGGATCGCAATAACGCAGAATTCAAAGGTGAACGATGATTGGAGGGGTCGCGTGCTTACTTGCCTGTTCCGGTTAGATAGGACGCATTATTTCACATTTTCCTCGGCTGCGCGGGCTTGTCTTTTGTTTTTTTGTCGATAGTCGATATTATTAATTGCTACTGAAAATTTATAAACGACGATATCTTGACATGGCAAATATCGCGTTTTTCTTTACAACCCGAGATATATTCCACGTACTCTATTCTACATACTCCTATCCTAGACGAACGAGAAGACTTTCTCGTCAGCTGCACGGCAGGTTTGTTTTCAAGCATGAAGCGATAAATAGTAAATTTAAGTAGTAGAGGAACGGATTGATGGATGGCAGGGATCGTAAGGCCCATGCCCAGAAATTGTCCACTTACGACCGTCGTTACTTGTTATTGAATTACTCGAACTGACTTTGGCGTAACTTTACAAACGTAAATATAGAAAAATAAAAATAAAGAGAGAAAAAAAGAAACATTATTATACGTTAAAAAGTCATGTTCAAATTCCACGTTTGGAGAATTTTTTTGTCTACATAGATCGGATACCTCTTTACATAAGCGATTTTACATAAACGTAATGGAAAATTGTGAACTTGTCAACGTTTAATTGTAATTTTGTCATTTTTATAAAAAAATTCTTATTTTTAGAAAACTCTTTTAGAAATATAATGCCACTGCCACTGATGCGACGGATCGGCACTATTGGTGTATATAATATTACCATCCGGTCAAAAGTTTTCCTATTCTTTCGGATCGGAGATTCGGAGATTAATGGAAATTTATATAACCGATTCATCGAAATTTCTATTCATGAATCGCTTCAAAATCGCGACGATTTGTATCACTGTAGCGTATGTTTTTATCTGTCTATAATAAATATTGCAGTTTTTTATCTATCGATCAATAAATATTGCAAGTATTAGAACCACCTTGTTATTAATCTTTCTTTTCAGATACGAGCGAACATTAAATTTTACTCTTAAGAGAAAAGGAAACTTTAGCGGAGATTCAACTTCTTATATAAGGATATACGGATAAATGTTACCTGATTCGTCGTTGACAAATTCATCGCAAAAAATTCATTCATATTATGCAATCGTATATTTTTTATTTCCCCGTCAAAAACAGAGATCCGAAATTCGTAGGAGTACGATGAAAAAAGAAAAATATACATGTATAGATATCCATATGCGTCTATTATAAATATATGTATATGGATATATGTATATATAGATGGCTCGTTCGCGCTTGATCCATTTCCTTTTCTTTTTTTTTTTTACAAAAATAGGCGACTTCAAAAATGATTAATCGTTCTTAATTAACATCCAAAGAAACGAAAGTTTATTAGATCGCCTAGTTTTTTATGCATACGAAACGTAGTTTAAGTTACGCGATTAAGCTTAGCCAAAGATTAGATAATTAGTAACAGAACAATTTCTTTCTTTTTTAACAGACGATAATATTATTGGAAAAAAACTGTCGTTGCGTGTTCATAACCTCGGGATCATCGACTGTTGGTAAAGATCATGACCGTGACACCTGTTTCCGCTATAGAATTCTTTTCTTTTTTATCAGAATACAATGTAAAAATAAGTTTACAACATTTTTCATACACAGGTACATATTTCTTTTTAAGTATTTTATAATCTTAATTTTAATAATTGATTATCTCTTTCTTTTCAAATTGGTCTATTCTTGTGACCGATAATACTCGACGCAGACTAATATATAAGATATAAACTATATGATTATATTTTCCTGAATAGAAAAAAGCTCTTCACATTCGATCGAATTAACCTTCAAAATATATTCCATATATTGTACGCACGCGTCGAATTTGTAATTCTGATGTAAAATAATTTCAGTATAACCTTCCAGAATATATGGAAGGTATTTCGGAATATATATATGGCATTATCGAGAATGTGTCCGGTGGTTATGTTTCTCAAGCAAAAAAGATACGTATGTATTTACATATAACTTCTTTCCATAATTGAAGTAACTGCTTTAATTATTCTTTCTAATTCCTCTTACTAATCTCTTCGGCGAAAGAAGACACGAGGGGCTCGGAACGAGAGGAAGAGAGATAATTTTACTGATTGCCGGTAAACGCTCGCAAATGTGATAAATGAATCGTCGAAAATAGGATGACGTAGAAAATTTATTTCTTTGCATTTTTCTCGGTGTAATCACGCACTAATAAGAAGCGTGAGACACTTTAGCTAATGTATGGTATAATGCTTGTACGAAGGTACTACAGGAAATTTTCTACAACCGGATGGATCGTAATTATAATACAATGGACGAAATGTTTATAACGATGGGAAATTAATAGTTTCAGTCTGTTCAGGTGTTCCGTATCGTTTAGTTCGATTTTCATCGGTTGCCTTTCTTCATTGATTATAACGAATAACGAACGCTCTATGAAACGAATGATTTCGAGGAAAGAAACTCATAAATTGCGATAGAATTCGGCTCTCATACCCTACATATCTTCGTCGCGAAAAGATTAAAGGGAGTCTGAAGCTTTCCAAATCTGAAAAGTTCTCGAACATGACGACTCTTATTAATCATCTCTATACTCAGTATCGTTATATTACTGAATATAAAGCAGGTAATAGATATACACGTAATCCAATAATTATCTGATAAAAGTTCGCTTTTTTCGAGACAACCTTAACGCGCTTATTTGTTTTCCGATAGTACATTCGTTGATTAAATTAAAATAATTGATTTAATTAAAATTCGGTCGAAAAACGCATGAAAAAGAATACCGATGAATATTCATATTTATGATATCGCGATTACGCATTCGATGTTATAGTTTATCAAAAGTGACTTGTTTGCTTAAGCGAAAAAAATTAATTCTCTTTTAGACCCTAGAACAGAAGATTTTTTATTCGTAAAACCATTATGGGTTATTGGCATCATAGGAATTTATCTCCACTTTGTTTACAAAAGCGGATCTGCATTCATGAAAAAGAAGAAACCTTACAAGTTGAACAAAATCCTGCAGCTATATAATGTTATGCAAATCATATTAAATGGCTATCTACTCGTTCGTGTAAATATTATCCTAAATTAAGACTGCGCTTTAATATCTAGTCAAAATAATTCGAATATTCGATTTGAAAGGTTCGCTTTTGTTTATAGGTCATCTTATTAGGATTGATATGGAAGTACAAATTTGTTTGCGAGCCTGTTGATTATTCGAATAATCAATTTGCCCTACAGGTAAATAAAAAAATCACAACTTTAAAGATAAAAAAAAAAAGTAAATAAGAAAAGAAATAAAAAAAAAAAAAAACGTAAATACAGGTCACAGCTATAGTTTGGTTCTACTACATGCTCAAGATATTTGATCTTTTGGACACAATTTTCTTTATATTACGGAAGAAGCAGAATCAAATAACGTTCCTACATGTTTATCATCATGCCGGGATGATAATTGTTACATGGGTAGGCATAAGATATTTACCTGGCGGACATGGCGTATTTTTAGGTAATGAAAACAATAAATTGAAACAAGTAAATCGATCGTTTAACGATTAATCGTTGATATATTCTAATTCTAATTTCAGGCTTGATAAATACCTTCATCCACGTAATTATGTACACTCATTATCTGTGGACATCATTGAACCTTGGCAAAGCATGGTGGAAAAAATACATTACCCAATTACAGATATTCCAATTCATTATAATATTTTTACAATTTTTGTGGGGTGTTTTGACCAAGGATTGCGCTTATCCGAAAGTTTTACTTTTGCTGTTCATACCGCACAATATTTTAATGATCGTACTTTTCATAGAATTTTATTACAAGTCGTATATACAGAAGAAATCATCCCAAATCGATAAAAACGGCCTCTTGACTAGGACAAATCAAAGTGGCGTAGAACTGTCGAATGGAAGACCAAATATATCCGAAAATTTGACAAAATCAAAACTTTTGTAAATTTTTTTCAAAAATTTATGACGACAGTTACAGTTGAACATGCCACTTCTTATTCGTATATGCTTAGAAAACGTAACACAATTATTTTGAAATGCATGATCGATGCAACGCTACAGTGGGACATTAGCATTAAATACCCCAGGATGAAAACTTTAACAGTTGTTGAATTGAAGAAAGAACAATCAACCAAAAGTTTTATATATTATTTTTATATTCACGAAGCAATAAACTTCATCAAACGTTAAGAGATTTTATAGAACATATTTCCTTCTTATCTATTATACATTTATTAGCGATTTTTGTATGTTTAAAGAAAGGTGTGTATACTTTTGCAACATGCTCTTCAATAAAATACATACAACATACATACATGCATGCATGCATGCATGCATACATACGCACACGCGCACACAAAACATTTTCGAACAAATTTTACGATTTCGTCATATATTAGAATTTTTATAGATACTAATTTTTTTTACGATTCTATAATTTCCATTATCGATTTTTTTTATATTTTATCTCATGGTATGTCATGCTTATTATGATAACATTTAGTAAAAACTTGTGCAACAGAAATCGGTGCAATAAAAGAGTGCAATAAAAATCGGTTTCGAATTTGTAAGTAATTTAAAGAAAAGTTGCAGATTTTTACATAGATCGTGCAACACATGTACGTTCCCGTTCTTGATATTCTAAAACGTTTTTCTAAGGATTTAGATTATAAATCCTGCATTTAGATCTTGAGCCTATACCCGCCGACGAAAGCTAAAACAAGTAAAGTGCAATGAAGAGGAGACTTCATCTAATGGATTTTTTTTTTGATGAAAATTAATTGCGTTATAATGGCTCTTAAAAATGATCTTAAAGGATTATTCCACTGTAAGACGTTAATCAATTTGGGTTTGGTGCATGACCGAAAAACTGAAATGACTACGACACAATTGTATAGATTAACTAATTGTGAATATATTTATATTTTAAAAATTAACTTTTAACATACGTACACATCCGTACGAGTAGTATCCATAGCTATTCGTCGAGTGAAAAGCAAAAAAATGTTTGTTACGTATGATTAAATTCTATAAATTTTGATTAATTATAATATATAAAAATACAGAAATACCAATAGATTATTTAGAACGCGAAGACTTTCTATTTCAAATAACATCATCAAAGGAGGTCCAAACGATCGACGGTTCAAATCTTTTAATAAACGATGGAGTATGAATCAATATATTCGACATTGCGACTATCTAAAACGTTAGTTTCAACGACATAACAATAAGCGAATAATTTTCTCATCTCGTCTTATCTGTCGTTTTGTTTCAAAAATTGTTCCGAATATTACTGGCACTCGATAGAAAGAAAAATATGTCACTGAATCAAAATCGTTAGCAATAGATAATTTTCTTATCGACTTGTACAATAAAACACGAAGAAGAGTTCATTTCTGTACAAGGTACCAGTCGAGTCTTAACCGTCTGGAATGAATTCACCGTTGCTCGGAAAAAGCCGGCTGACCAACTTATTTTCGAATGTTTCTCTCTCCCTCTCCTTCTCCCTCTCCCTCTCCCTCTTCCTCTCCCTCTCCCTCTCCCTCTCCCTCTCCCTCTCCCTCTCCCTCTCCCTCTCCCTCTCCCTATCCCTATCCTTTTCGGTCGACCGACGGTCGAAAGGATCCAAACGGCAAATAAAAAAACACAAAAGAACGGATATCGGTGCGAGAAACAAGTCCCGCTTAACCAACTACATTTCGGTAAGAGGTAATGCCCCGTTATACTTCGGTCCATTCGTTCATTCAAAAGGTCACTAAGAGATGAAAAGCTATCGACAAAAGGCCCATACCAAAATCCTCTATTTATATTTGTGACATCTTTTACAAGAAAAAGACACACTTAGGAAAAATTTGATGAGACAGGAATGTTATGTTTAAAAAAAAAAAAAAGCATAGAGATTTAAAACAGAGATCCTATTCACAATTTCTTTATGAAGAAATTGCGTGCGGCATATTATTATATCGTCGTAAGAACGATAAAGAGCAATAATGAAAATTCGAGGTCATCTTGGTCATATATTAACTAAGTAAATAAGACATCCTCATTGGCTATCTCGTAATAAGGTTCGACGATCGTTCGAAAAAGCAATAGAGTTTGGATAAAGATCAGGCATTGAATCGAATCGTCCGTAATGTCCGAGAAATTGCATTTTTCTTCGATACTTGTGTCGCGTTCGCCAATCATCTACAATTTCGTCTTATGTCCGTCAAAATCGGAAATGAATAAACGATATTTGTCGATTTCTTTTTATTTTTTTATGCGAACGATTGTATTTTTTTGTTTTCAACACGCATCGTTAAATTTATGTTAATAACTAAGATGATTTATCGAGCCTCAATAAATTGTAAGCGAATTTAAATGAAAATTTTAGTTAGAGACACGTAACAAATGTTTCTCCTAACCACGAGATCATTAATTTACATAGGTCGTACCAAAAAGATTATCGCGCTTCTACGATTATTAGTCTGCCGCACATTTACATATTTTTTCTTTTTGCTATTTTTTTTATGACTTTATGATCTATGTCAATGAAGGATGTCAAAGAATTATTGACAAATTTGATAAAAAATTTACAAAATGTATCCTCCTTAAGTCGATATAGAAAAATAAAATTCTATGTGAAGATATGACGTGAGAAGCATAATGAATTACGAAAGAATTAATTTTATTTTACATTAAAGATCTACGCAGAGACGATCGTTTACTTTATTCCGGACAAATACAATTTTTTGCGCTTGCTTGGCAAATACCTCGACGTTATGTCGTAAACCTTTCTTTTGCTCTTTTTCTAAGAAAATTGTCTTCCTCGTCCAAATATTTTACAAAGATTATTTTACTGCAAAGCCTGCTAGTCCAGTCATGCAACGTAATCGAATCAACATATAATGAGCAATTCATTGAAAACCTTCGGAAAATTTTATTTCCATATGAATTTGATCAATCGCAGTAATGCGCGTACGTATTTACACGCGTTTATCAAGTGTAAAGGTTATTTTACTTCAGAACTGATTGAATGCTAAAATAAAATTTTTTACGCGATCATGAACATTATGAAATATAGAAATGTGTTACAGCAGACGTAACACAACGCGCGCACGCGCGCCGGTATTACGGTTATTAGCTAGGTTCACCTTTCATCTTTGACAGAAGTCACAGAGATAAGACCGAGTATCTTGGATTCTTTCAGGGTTGCTTCAAGATTATACGGATGTTGTGCAATCATGATCCTGAGGCAACTTTAACCCTGATACAATCCCGACGCACGCATGTATGTAAGGATAAAAGGGATGGACCGTGGTAAAAGGAGTGAGGGAGGGGAAGGGGAGGGAAGAGAGAGAGAGAGAGAGAGAGAGTGAGAGAGAGAGAGAGAGAGAGAGAGAGAGAGAGAACTCGGAAACGATCGGATGCTATCGGATCGGTGAAAGAACTCTTTAATGGCGCACTTGCCAGCGATACCTTCAGTTTTTGATACAGGCTCGGACTCTTCTCATCGCGGGTGCTTCTCTCGCCGCTGAAGCTGTACGAAGATCTCCACGGATTATTTATTTACATGCTAAGCGTTTTCGGCCGATTCGCTCCCCTTTTCAAAACGCATAAGCACGATCAGTTGCTCTTCGCGAACCGATCGATCTATCGTATCGTATCGTAGCTACGGACAATCGACTCCGACGCACCAAGATGACTGATTACAAAGAAATTTTTGAAAACATTAAAGGTAATTCTATCTTAAAGACTTCTCTTCGATCGCTCCAAAACTTCATCCAACTCAATCTATCGAGTCATTCGATTTCTATTTAATGAAAGATCGACCGACGTTTCGGATTTACGTCAAACATTCCTCATTATAAATATTTGAAGACGACTACGGATACAATTTAATATATTCATTTCCATTGCTAATTATTGCTAGTTCGATGAACCTCTTCAATGACTTTTAAGCGCGGATTAACATTACAAAACAGATACCTACTTTTACTTTGACACTTCATTTTATTTTCTTTATTAATTCACTACGCGCGAATATCAAAACAATATAGACGAACTTTGAATCTCTGTTTAGATCCCATGATCGACACGTGGCCGTTAATGGGTTCTCCAGGGCCGATACTCTGCATCGTTTTAGTATATTTGCTTTTTGTCATCAAAATTGGCCCGAAAATAATGGAAAATCGTCCGGCCTTCGAACTCAAAGGCTTTTTAATAGCGTATAACGCGTTGTTAATCGTCTTTAATATATGGTTAACATCCTTGGTAAGAGTAGCTCTAATCGAACTCGTTTAATCGATTATTTAACGACGATAGCAATAATTGATAAGAAATGTGATCACTTTCAGGCTACAAAAATCGATCTCACAGCTTTGATTCGTTCGAACGGATGCAGACTGCAAACTCATCAATTGTCCAAAGACGAATCTTTGGAAACGCCGGTCAATGAACATTCTCAAATTGTAACGATATACACATTTTGCCGTCGAATTTATTTATTCCTTCTTTGTTTTTTTTTTTCTTATTTGTCTTTTTCTTTTTTTTTTTTTTCTTCGTTTAATATTACAGTTATCAACGGCAGCCTGGTGGTACTTCTTCGCTAAGATTATCGAGCTTATAGATACGGTAAGATATAATGAAAAAAAAATTCAATAAAAGATTTTATGACGTGTCGCGAGTCGCGCCATCTTTAAAAAAAGAAGGAATTAATTTATCGAATGATATATAGTTTTGTGTAATATTCTGCAAATATGTACAAGGGAAGGTGTTATTGAGAAATAGATTTTAAAACGTCGCCGGCTAACAATCGTTAGGGATCTCTCAAACGGAAGAGAATTTCTCAATTCTTTCATATCAACTCATTTGCACACGAATGCACTAGTTTCGATCGTTCTTCATCTTAATAATTCAAACGAAACGACGGCTCTTCCTTCTTTCTTACCGTCCCTTTCATTTTCTCACTTCTTTCATTTTTCTTTTCCTTTTTTTTTGCATTTTTTTCAGGTATTCTTCATTTTGCGAAAGAAACAGAACCAACTGACTTTCCTTCACATTTATCATCATAGCGCCACAGCCTTGTTCGCATGGTGTTATCTCAAGCTACTTCCCGGTGAACAAGGTATCGTCGTAGGGCTACTCAACTCTATGGTTCACATCGTTATGTACTCGTATTACTTGATATCCGCATTGGGCCCAAAATACAAAAAGTATTTGTGGTGGAAGAAATATATGACCTTGTTCCAACTGGTAAGTCATCCAATGAACGAGTCATTTATATACAAGTTCGAGAAGAAAGAACGAATTTTTCATATAAAACCAACACATTTGTAGATCCAATTCGTTATAATGATCGTTTATCTCCTATTAACGTTGGTAATGGACTGCAGAATGCCAAAAATCTTAACTTACTGCTTCATGACGCACGTGGTGATCTTCATGTACCTGTTCAGTAATTTCTACAGGAAAGCCTACATCAAGCAGAAACAAGTGTAAAATAATTCGCCAAGGATAACGATAGACGTAGATAGATAAATATACGCATGTATATGTATAAATCTACTACGATTTAATATTCAAGTTTCGTAAAAAGTTTTATAAAAAGTTCCGTGTGGTATAAATTGGGATCAATGATCCTGGGATTAGATTATGATCCTGAGGTAGGAACGGAAGATAGGACTATTCGCGGTCAACGAATAATTAGTTTTTTTTAGATCGATCGGTGATATGCTAATTAAGATAAAAGAAAAAGAAAGCGCAGAAAAGGTATTTCTTTATCTATTATCGCTATTTACGATCTCCGAGATGTAGGTCGATCAACATAAGTTTACCTTCGCGACCCGATAGCGAGACAAGATTCGTGACGGCCTACAAACTTTTATGGCCTGTGTTTTCGTGAAAACGATATCGACGATGTATATTAAATAATAATATACAAACTAAGACAATGTCGAATTAATGAAGAAAAATAAATAAATATATTTCCTATTATTAATTCTAAACGATTATCGATTTGTTTTCTTCTAACAGTTTTATCTTCGCTCGAATCGATCAACGCTTTAATCAAGCTCTCTAATGTTCGTTACACCTACACTGATCACTATGAGCTCTAATATCAATAAAGAGTATAACGTATACAAAGAAAACCAATACAGAAAACATTCAGTCGAAATTTCTTCTCGTTATTTTCAAAAATTCTATTCTTCGATCCTAGTCTTTTCCTTATATTCCCGCTACTTACAGATGGCGTTTGCAACGTTCGATTTCGTATATCGTCTAACCACAAATCACGCACATACAGAACTTCGATTGTTTCGCATTATAAATAATATTCGATTAGAATGCACGATAAAAATAGTTTTCTAAATCAATGACTAAAAGATAGAGTTTAAGGCGCTGAGATTTGTAGAATATTGTATATTTTTATCAAAGTGTGTCTACGTTAAAGTGACAATGACATAACTTGCAGCGTTTGTGTCATCCACCGACAAAACAATTTTTAATTTCATCTATAATTTATCAATAATCGGGTAACGAGATTAAGAGCTTATTTTAAAGTATGAAAAAAAATTAGAGTTATTAATCTTCTCGTTGTATTATATTTGTGAGTGGTGAGGTGTGTGTGTGTGTGTGTGTGTGTGTGTGTGTGTGTGTAAACGTAAATAATTGGTTACAAGTACAAGAATAATATGTATTATTTTATATTTTTAGGTGAAGGTGAATAAGAAACACTGAAGATGGAAGTAATAGAATTAGTTTCAGACGAAGAATTACCTAACAATAAGGTTAAAAATGCTAAGATTTCTAAAACCTGTAATACTAATTGTATAAACTTCAAATGTAATTCAGGAGTTGATATGAAACCTGCGCCATCCTTTGCTTGCGCATATTATGGTATCAATACAGAAAAGAGAAAAAGACCTAAAGTAATATGCAAGCAATGTTTTAATATGGCTTTGGAGCATCAAAAAGTATACAACATTATTTTGAAAATATTTATATATTACTTATGTCGTCGTATGTAATCGAAACTACATAGATTTTCTTTTTATTTTGGCAGCAATTGGTAGCAGCATTCTTGGATCAAAAATCTTTATTGAGATGTAATTTTCCAGATCATACGGTAGAAGTTGAAATTTCTGATAGCGATGAGTCCGACGATGAGAAAAAAAAAGAGCTTGATGACAACAGTGAGATTACATTAGATTTTTTTTTTTTTTTTTTTTTTTTTACAAGACTGCATTCTAAAAGCTATATTTAACTTTCTTTGATTTAAGTCTTTTTGGCTTTTATTATATATAGATACTTATTTGCCGACGGAAGTACTTTTGGATTTAGAAGAAAAATTGGATAGTACATTGCAATCACTTTTTAATCGATATAATCTGAATTATCAAATAGAGGAAGCGCACAATGTATTGATAGAACAGTGGAAACAGATTGATGGTATCTATACACATTGAATAACTTTCTCAATAAAGATCTAAAGATGCTATATTAATAAATCAAAAAATTTTATCGACAGAAAGAAATAAAACCATTGATGATCAGATAAGAGCATTAACTTCCCATATGGACACGTTAAGAAATAGTTTGTACGAAGACTTCAGACCACAAATTCGAATGCTTCAGGAACTTCAAATAGATTCAGATTACGAAGAAAGTATTGCCCATCCACTTGTAGCAACTAAAAAAGTCACACAAGTACGCATGTCACCTTGTAAAATGCAGCAAGATTCTCAACCGGAAATACTACCCATCGAGAGGGATAATAGACAAATGATAACATTGGATTTACCTCCTAGCGGTCCCCTTGTCAAAGTCCAACCAGAAATTGACAGTATCGTTTACATCATGAAACATCCTCTCATGCGATGGATTAAAGCAAAGGTAAAAAAGAAGCAAAAGTAAAGGAAAACAAAACAAAACAAAATATAGAAAAACAATGTTGATTACAAAGAATTTCATCTGAGAAATAATTCTCTTTCTAGGTACAAAATGTGGTTTCCAAAAGTCCATTACATTGTAGAGTAAGATTATTGCAAAAAAAGTACAATTCAGTTATCAAGTCTGTCTTTGGTAAACAAATTGCTGTAGCAGTACCAAGTAAAGTTTTGATTCCTGTCGGTACCAGAGTCGTCGCTATCTTTCATGATTCGGAAAATTATGAAAAAGTTATGGAAAAATTGGATGCTTCCAATTTTTATAGCGGAGTGATCGCAGAACCTCCTAAATCTACGAATAAGTACAGGTTAATAATAAGAAGAAATATTTTTTGGATGATATTTATATTTTCGAATTATTTCAAAAATTATTCTTATGCATCGATGATGTTAACTTGTCAGATACTTGGTGTTCTTCGATGATGGATACGTACAGTATGTCACGCACAAAGATATCTTTGTAGTATCTGAAAGTTCTCCTAGAGTTTGGGAAGACGTAGCTACCGAATCACGAGATTTTGTAAGAAAATATATGGAAACGTATCCAGAAAGACCTATGGTGAAACTACAAAATGGTCAGATAGTGAAGACCGAATGGAATGGTAAATGGTGGGTTGCAAGGGTTAAACAAGTAGATGCGAGTCTCGTGCAAATGCACTTTGATGCAGATCAAAGAACAGAATGGATTTATAGAGGTTCTGCCAGATTGGGACCTTTATATCTCGAACTATTAAAAGCAAATGCTAGGCAGCATGGTCATCATGCTTCCCTCAATACACCTAGTCGTCATCGTATTCCTATTATTTCCAATGTAAGCATTTCATAGCGTCAAAAATAATTCTCCTTTTCAATCGCTATTCCTCTTTATTTATAGAAAAACAATCTACCTTATGTGGAATATACTTCGAATGTAGAAGCAGACGAGGAGGCAAGAAATATTCAAATAGGAAAGCAATCGGACACTGCGGCTATTGGAAATCAGAATTCCAGTATACCTAAAGCAATTTCCGCGGTAACACCATCGCAGTCTCGTGCCGTCGCTAAAAAAAGTACTAGTAAAAAACCAATAGTAACAGATACAACTGCTTATAATCCTAATCTAGAAATGAAATCTTCTCACAGCATCGTTGTAAGTTTAGTATTGTTGCATAAAACACAGTTAAAAAATTACGCGTGTGTGTGAAAAATATTAATGAATATTATTGGAATGATAGAAAATATTTTTTTTATAGTATTATCAAACACAAAACGAGATTCAAACGAAGAAATTTGTTCCTCATAAATGTGGACCACATTGTATACAAAGCATATCTTTTACACCAGATGATTTGAAAGGATACTCGCCCCTTTCGATTCCTCTACTGTGTGGTTGGAATAGACAACTCTGCAAATTTCCTAAAGGCAAAAAAGTTATATTGTATCAAGCCCCGTGCGGTATAAGATTACGAAACATGGAAGAGCTACATCATTATCTTCGTCTTACGGCTAGTCCAATGTCGGTAGATTTATTTGATTTCGATTATTGGGTCCATTGTCTAGCAGAGTTTGTTTTAGACAAATGTTTTGTTAACATTAAAGTAAGCAAATATTAAAATTATTTTTCTATTTAATTTCACACGATAATGATAAATGTAAAATGATTCGATGACATTACTCGACTTTATTACCAAGTTGATATAATCTGAAATATGTGTTCATACGCCAGGATCTTAGCTATGGAGTGGAAAATGTGCCAATACCGTGCGTGAATGAATTAGATCATGCTTTACCCGATACTATCAGATATAGCACTCAAAGAGAACCTACAGAAGGCGTAAACTTAAATTTAGATCCAAATTTTCTTTGTAGTTGTGATTGCGAAGACGATTGCCAGGTAGTCATATATATTTACTTGTATGAAGCAATATATATCATTTATGTATCATTGACTTTAATCATATTTTCTGGCAAAATCTGTTTGTGCAGGATAAAACAAGATGTCAATGTTGGCAACTGACGATACAAGGAGCAACTTTGGGAGGAAGAGTACCAAATACAGCTGTTGGCTATGTTTATAAACGTTTACCAGAACCAGTAACCACTGGTATTTATGAGTGTAATTCTGGCTGCAAGTGCGCCGTAAAAACGTGTTTGAACAGAGTCGTACAGCATCCGCTTAAATTGAAATTACAAGTCTTCAAAACGGCACCTCGTGGGTGGGGCATAAGGTGTCTCACTGACATTCCACTTGGTTCTTTTATTTGTATTTATGCTGGACGGCTATTGACTGAACAGGTATAAAGCCGAGTTAGCACGAAGCTTTTCTCAATAAGTCATATATGTTTGAAGAGACGTGTATGAAATTAATATATTATCATTAATAATCCGTTTCCGTGGCACATAGGGTGCAAACGAAGGTGGAAAAAATTATGGAGATGAATATCTTGCGGAATTGGATTATGTTGAAGTTGTGGAAGGAATGAAAGAAGGTTACGAAAGTGATGTTTTTGATCCAGAAATGTCTTTGACTCCTGCAGAAGATAAGAAAAAAGAAAATGCTGCAAGCGACGAAGAGTATAATACCAAAAACAATACAAACGATTCTGATGAAGATTTCAACATTAGCAAATACGTGAATTTTTCTGTAGACTCAAATGAACCTTCTATCAGGTACATTAAAGAATATCATAAGAATATGCTAAGTATGATTTCGGAAGAGAAATATATTTTTACCCTGTATACCTATACCTTATCCATTATCGTTGTAACAATTGAATTTTACATTTAGTTATGTAATTTCAGAAAGCGCCTTAGGAAACGTAAAAAAGGCGAAACACTCAATCAAGATGGCTCGGAGGAAAACAGCGAAGATGGAAGTACTACGAAAAGTTTAGAAAATCTTTCTACGAAATCAATTGCGCTTGAAAATCGTTCAACGGATCAAGATACAGTTACGATAAGCGACGAAGAAGAAAATCGAAGTAGTAGACGCGAACCAAGTAGATTCGATCCATCGGTAGAGCCTATGCAATTAGATAGACCCAAGTTTAAATCTGTAAGGGATTTTTACGGAGAAGATGAAGCTGTTTACATTATGGATGCCAAAACAACGGGAAATATAGGCCGTTACTTAAATGTAAATATTTACAAATTCTCATTAGAGTTTTCATCGTCAAACATTGAGCATTACACCATTTTTCCAGCATTCTTGTGACCCGAACGTTTTTGTTCAAAACGTATTTGTAGATACGCACGATGTACGTTTTCCGTGGGTAGCGTTTTTTGCTTTAAATTATATTAGAGCTGGACAAGAACTAACATGGAATTATAGTTATGACGTAGGTAGCATACCAGGTAAAGTAATTATTTGTAAATGTGGCGCATCAAATTGCAGAGGCCGGCTTCTCTAAGGTATGTAACTATTAATTAACGTCGTAATTTGTTAAGTAGAATTTATTTTCTTTTTTTTTTGTCTCTTTGTTTTTTTTTTAATATAGCAAAACCACATTCAATTGCAGAAAATATTATGAGAGGCAATGTACATTGTTACAAGTACAAATGAAATAGCGATAAGAATTTTCTAAATAATAATGCAACGGATGTCGACGTATGTGTACAGTAAAAAAACATGATGAAAAAAGGGAAGAAGATTAAGTAATGCAAATTTTATATACTAGAAGGTGGGACTATTATGGTATCCTTTAGAAAAATTCTAAAAGGAGAAGATAAACACGATTGTATTATCAATGTATACATGTATTCATTTTGCAAACATCCAAATGTGACATAACATTAAAACAGAACAAAAATATACAAAACGCATGTTATATATTGCATAAATTCATCGATTATATATTACAGTCTTTTCCTCTTTAGCCTGTTCCACTAAGCAGACATCTACATATGTGTTATAATATTTTGCTAACTTTGCTATTAAACAACCTGTTTAATTTTGTACCATCTACAATAGAAGGGATGCGCGTGGATGAATGCCGTACCAATCAAGTTAGCATTAAATCTCACAGAATAGGCCAGTTGAATGCGCAGCACTCTAATAAACTTTTAGCCATGTGTATGAAGTTGACAAAGTCAACAAAATTCATAACAATGCTCCAATGACTTATGATTTTTGATTATTGTACATTTTTTTATATCTTCCAAGACAATATATATGAGACATGATCTTCGTAAACACATTCATAATCTTTTTTGATATAACTTATATTGAACAAAAAGACTTTTAACTTGGATTGAAAGTAAATCAATCAAAGAATAATTCAAACAAAAATTTACATTGTTAGGTATTTCATTTTTAATAATACTTAATGTTTATGTTGTAACTAAAATTTTTTTTTCACTAGAAAAATTATAAATATAATATTAAAACAGCCTTTTTGAAAGATATGTGAAAGGAATGATCGATATTAATAAACAAATAATAAATAGATTAAAATGAATTCATTTTATAGAATGTATCAAAATATTCTCTACAGTATACTCGGTTAAATTGGAAAAATAAGATTAATTCCAATGCGTATAACACATAAAAAGATGTTACTATACAGTATAAATTTAGAACTTATTAGTATAACTGAAATCTACTAAAAAATAATTCCCTGATTATGTATCTTTCATGTGCGACATATCGTTATAAAACTGTGATCCCCATATTTCTGACAGCTTTCATTCAAAATACATAAATACGATGGTTAAAAGTATGCACGAAATTAAAAACAAAGCAATCGCGATATTATATTAAGAACATTAACATACTAGAATAAAAAAAGTTATCGCCTTGTATACGTTAGGATTTCTGCTAGTGCATTCTGAGAAGCTGTTTGATTTCTTCTTTCTCAGCGGCGTTCAAATAACTTGTCCCGTCGGGAGTTAATCCATCCGGTCTAGCGCCTTTTTCTAACAATAGTTTAACGCAATGCGTATGGCCTTCCCAAATTGCAGCCAGTAATGTTGTTATCCCATGTTTGTCCGTAGCCTGAAAAATGATTATTGACGTTACGTTTATTTAATCGTTTATAAATATTTTTCTACTTTGGCACAAAGTTTAAGTACTCGAGAAGTTTAACGATACAACTTACATTAGCATCCGCACCTTTCTCTAATAGATATCTGACTACATCATATTGTCCATAATCTGCAGCATAATGTAACGGTGTTCTTCCATCTATCATTTGATTTACATCGATATTCTGTCGGGTAAAGATATACGTATATATAATGTGTGCGTGTGTGTACACACATACACACACACACACACAATTATACAATAATATAAGACGAAATATGATGAAATAGAATTTTACATAAAGTAAAATGTTGCGGTAAATATATCTCATTGGAATGAGATTATACTCTGTTGCAACGTATAAAAATCTAGAATATATTAAAATAAAATATATGTAAGAAGAATTGATATAGTACAATTACCGACAGCACGCAATCGTAAAAGATAATTAGAAAGCAAAATTGATGCAGCTGTTATTTAAGCAATTGCAAAGTACTGCACGAACGAACTGATTACTTATTACTTTAAATAAAGCAATTAAGAAGATAAAAATAATTGGTCGTTATAATATTTAGTCGTAAATCTATAATATGTAAAAATGATTAAAGTCTATAAAATAAGATGTCATATTTGCCTTATTCTCAACGATATCCCGAACTTGCTCGAGATCACCATTTTTTATTCCCCAAACGAGTTCGCTCATTTTTTTCGTAAATTTATTCAAACAAACTCTTGTCAACCGATAGACGTATCTAATATAAAATTGTAACCGCTTGTGTCAATTATGTGACGAATCTTACATCCATCAGATTTGGTTAAACATCCGCACGAAAGAGCAGACCGAACGTGATGTCAGGATGTAAAAAAAATTGTATGCGATAAGCGTATAAAAAGCGTGGCGGCGTTAGCGCTCCAGCGACGTTCTACTGATACGCCAAATACGCGTTGGGCGCGATAAATTGAAAGTTTTAATGAAACGTTACCGTTATGATAAAATAAACGAAAATTATTGGTCAAATGGATTATGAGATCTCGATGCGACCGATGCGAAAGATCTCTGGATATGTTTATAAATCGTATAATATAATTCTTATCGTAGCGCAAGATAAATTAGCGCAAGTATTTCGCGTGGAAATAGTTTTGAAATTCGACCACCAGGGAGCGCATGGATAGTAAGGGAACACGGGCGCACCTATTAAACGAATGAGGCGTTATTCGAAGCCCTTGTTGCTTCCTACCTTTTCTACGAGTTTGGCTCCCCTGATCGCAATTCACAACAGTAGTGGTGCCGGTTGTATTATAGGTTAAATTTGTGTGATTTTGTGTGACTTACAATTAGTTTTACTTAGAATTGTGAAAATGGACAATCGGATTACGATATGTGACCCAGATGAGGAAGAAATAGACAATGAAATATTTCGAGATATCGAGCCAGTCAAGTGGATTAACGATGATCCAAATTATGGCTTGGATGAAATCAACATGTTCTTCCATAGGGTGGATTCAGATCAGATCATATATGAGGAGAAAAAGAAAAAATGTAAATTTATCGGTAAATATGTTATGGGGGATGTACTTGGTGAAGGTAGTTATGGTAAGGTGAAAGAAGTACTGGATTCAGAAACTCTGTGTCGAAGAGCTGTTAAGATTCTAAAAAAGAAAAAGCACCTTAAACTCCCAAATGGAGAAATTCAACGGTATGCTATATTAGCATGTAATAATATGTATATGAATATATGTGTATAAACGTTGGTGGATACAACATACATACATATTTATACATATTTATTGTTTATCTTTTGCGATTCGTCATGGAAGTTGTCACTCGTTCTACAGTATAATTCTCATTTTAAAGAATTCAATTTGTGTTCTATTTATTTATTTTCTTTTTCCGCAACGTACAGTGATTACTTTCACGATGGAAAAATTATGGAATATCTTGCCTTTCGTAAATTACTTTTGTCATATTTCATTATTATATATTTTTTCGTTTGCTAAACATTTTCGCAGATATGATTATATAAATTAGATATATTACTTTGATTTCAATTGCCATCTATATTACATAACGATATATAAAAATGTTACTAACAAAAATAATAATATTTATATATTATTAGTAACGAATTAATTATTTGTGTCAAATAAATTAATATTACTTTCAAATAATCTAAACATATAATGTTACATTTAAGACTTTTTGTCATAAAATTGCATCCCAATATAGATCATATTGTAAAGAAAAATTATAATCTTAAAGAAAGAATGGGTATATTGGTTCAAGCAAACACTGATTGTATACACATATAGATTAATTTATTTGTATATACATTTTGATTATTTCTGATGTTCATTAACAGGGAAATAAAACTATTAAGAATATTAAAACATAAGAACGTCATTAACCTTGTAGATGTTCTTTATAATGATGAAAAGAGAAAGATGTACCTAATTATGGAATTTTGTGTATGTGGATTGCAGGTAAAGTTCAACGAATTTCAAACTTTATTGTGCAACATTATTTAACATATACATGCATATACAAAAAAAAATATAATATATATGTTATGTATTTTTATTTTATAATTTATCGAGTATACGAATAAATGTGATCTTATGATAAAAGGCATGAAATATTAATCTAACGTTTCTAAAGGAAAATATTAATATAAGATGTCTCATTTTGATATACGCGAGGAAATAACTATTGCATTTAATATTCAGAAGTCAAGTAGAGATTTGTGTAAAAATACATAATAACAATTTTTTTTTGAAAACTGTTGATATTGGTTTGCTTGTATAAAGAGAATAATTTTTTATATTTAGCGCGCACTTGTGTGTGATGTGTATATATATATATATAATATACGCACACACATATGTGTATATATATATATATATAACTATATATGCATAGTAGTAAGCATAAGAAAGGATTGCATGGAGTTGACAACAATTAGATTTCTATTTATTAGATTCTTTACAGGACATGTTGGAAAGTACACCTCTGAAGAAGCTTCCACTTTGGCAGGCACATGATTATTTTTGTCAGCTGTTGGATGGCTTAGAGTATCTTTATAGTAAAGGAATAGTACATAAAGACATTAAACCTGGAAATCTGTTATTGACATTAGATGGTACCTTAAAAATTAGTGACTTTGGAGTTGCAGAGGTATGGACTTTTGAATGAAATGTATTTTTATAAAAGAGAGATTAATGAAAGTTGTTATATTCCTCGATTTTTTCTGTCTTTTATATTTTAATGATATATTTTTCCTACCTTGCAAGGCACTAGATATGTTTTCTATAGATGATACATGCAAAATGGGTCAAGGTTCTCCAGCCTTTCAACCACCCGAAATTGCAAATGGCTGTGAAACATTTTCAGGATTTAAAGTAGATATATGGAGCAGTGGAGTTACATTGTGAGTTTGATAATATCAGATTACTTAAGATCTTTACCGGATAGTAATATGTAGTTACTTCCATTTTGTATAGATATAATATAACAACAGGTCAGTATCCTTTTGAAGGGGACACTATATATAAATTATATGAGAACATCGGGAAAGGCGAATATACAATACCGGAAGAAGTAGAGGAACCTTTAAGATCCCTTATAGAAGGCATGCTGCAAAAAGATGCAGAGGATAGATTTACGTTGCAACAAGTAAAAAGACATCCTTGGACCATATGTAGGCATCCTAGAACGGAAAACGAAGTGCCTTTACCTCCCTTGAGGGGAAGTAAATGTCACAGTATGACTGTATTACCGTACCTGATGGAATATCATTATGGAGTTGATGACAATCCTACATATTATACGGAACATCAACTCAATGGTACGCGAAATTTGGTATTTTTAAAGAGTATGATATCTGTCTTGTAAGAGAGTAAAAATATCTGAAATTCTTTTTTTTTGCCATGCTTGCCTTCTTATCTTTTCAAGTATGATTCATTTATTTTTGCGCTTTAAACGCGATATATAAACATCTATAAGGATTCATTGGAATGTATTCGTTTTTATAGAGGAAAGAAGACTTCAAGAAATGGATAGGACTAGCGAAGATCAAAAGCCAACTTGTAACAGTCATTGTAATAACAAATCAAATACACATAGCAAAAGAAGATGGCGCAAACCGATATCATGTATCGGTATTAAAAAATTTCCATCTTGCAAACCTTCGTGATCTGGCACAATAGTATTTCATGGTATAAAATATTTTACCGGTAGTTACAAAGTTTCTCTACGGGGGAGATGACTGAGTGTTTGACAGCGCAACACTTTTGAACTAGTTCAAAAGCGCATAAATATAAACATTTGTGATATTAATATTAAATAGTTATATTGAGAGGTCCACGATACACTATTGATCGTGGATTAAATTATTTCTAATTCGTAAGAGAAAAGTATCGTTTGTTTATGTGTGTCATAATGAAATTATGAATAATAAGATTGCCTCTAACTATGATACATATTAGAATTTGTTTCTATATTTAATTTTGTAAATTGAGATCATCTAAGTAAAGTGATAATAGTCAACTTATATCGTCTCTATTAATTGAGATATGCTAATACTGGTGTGGCAGAGTTTTTAGACTCTTATTTATACTATATTAGTTTTCGAAAAAATAACACAGATATTTTATAATTCAAAAGGGCAAATTAGTTTTCGATAAAAAAATTCTTGCTCTTCGATTATAACGTCTTATAATTGCGTTTACATTAACTTGTAACTATAGAATGAGGAAAGAGCAAGAGAGATACGAAGAAAAAAAAAGTTCAATATTTATAGAAGCGAAAGAAAATCAACAATTTTATCTTATATATTGTTCAATGTAATTATACCTAAATTACGACGCCAGCATGACTAGGATATGTAGTATTTTTTTAAGTGAGATGATTTTTTTGTACTGTACATTAACTTAATTGAACGCGTGTAAATATGGAATAGAGATATTCGTAATCACAATTGCAATCTTAAGGGAAGTTTGTATCTGCTTGAATCGCATACTATATGTCATATTACAACGCTAATATATTCAATTTTCAATGGTAGAGAGTGATCATCATGACGAGTAAAATTTTTTCAAAATGAAAACATGTTGTAAAGCCTTTAGCGATGACTACCTATAAATGGTACAATAGAATGTTATAAGCAAAAAATACATGATTTTTTATATTTATATATTAGTGCGTTTACAAGAGTTTACTATTGTATTATGTATAACACATAATTCAACTCAAAGATAATGCAGATACTGTTTCCCCTTAAAGAATTTTATAAGTATGATTGAATAAGTATTAAAAATGATTTGAAGTGTATAGGATGTACATAAAAAGAATGTCTCTATAAACTTTTCTCGGTCATACACGGAGTACCAATTACATGGAATATATTATAAATTGAAAGCATAAACACATTACCTGTATATCTCCGCCTACAATGATATATCGATTTCATCTCTTTCATCAAATATCGTAAAAAATGAAAATCAGTATATAATTGTATTTGCATATTGACAATATTGTTATACATTCTGAAAAATCAGTTCAGCGGTATACTTGTTTAATGATACGTTTTTTTTTTTTTTTTCTTTTTCAATCGACATTCTACGTTTATACTTGAATATTATCGAAGCAGTAGATATTCGAGAAAAGAAAGAGAAAAAAGCAAAATAAAAAATCAGGATGGTGCTAAAGATAAAAAATGTAGATGTTACTATTATGAGATAAAGAAAAAACAAAGAAGTATGATACTATAATATAATAATCATTGCGCATAAATAGAAAACGAACTTGTTTTGGCCAGAAATTTATCGTATAACGATTGACTAAGGATGCATTGTAGGGAAGGAATGTATAACTTGTATTAAAAAATTAATGCAATTGACTTTAATTAAAGAATATAAGTAGAACGTAAGATCGAAACATTAGGGTTTTGTAATTTATCTCTTCTATTAAGGAATTCAGATGCCTAAATGTCACTTGAAAGTGGAACTATGCAGTATAGATTAAAATAATTTTGATTATAGACATTTAAAAATATAATAGATATTATCTAGTACTAAAACGATACCAGAATTATAAACGAGAAAAACATTTTTTATTTTGTTTAGCAATTGTTGCTCGTGTTAGATAATAGATGCAAGATAAATACAATAAGCATATTAAATGTTTATACGATAACAACTTTTTGACCTTGCATATCATACGAAAAAAAATCATCAAGAATTCTAAACAAAATATACTTGTACAATTATTACATAAAATTAATGTATGCCTGTATAAAAGAAAATGTAAAGTGATGTCCCTGTCATGTTTTTATTGGGACAATATTTATATATATATACATACATATATTTTTATTGTAATACAGAATGTACTCTTGTTTGCCCATATGTGCTATCAAGGTAGCGATATAGCTCGTAAGAATTATAGTCATATTCTTAAAAAAAAAATAGCATATACACACACACACACACACACACAGAATGGATTATATTAAATAACGAAATATTTCCTTTTAATCGAAATTATCGAAATAATTAAATTTTACGTACGTTAAAGCATATGATAGATATATCGAATAATTGCATAAATAGTCATCTACACTATACATTTCCTTTGCAATATATCATCGAAATATTAATTAATTATACGTGTTTATGGTAATTTAATAATATCACGTGTCAATTATATATTCATTTATGCATAAAGTTGCTTAAAAATAAATTGCTTACCGAAAGTGCAAACGTTCAGAATAGCATAATAGTATAATAATTGCAAGGCCATTGGATTATATCTGAAATGGGCTTATATTCGTCATTATACATTTGTCAAATGATTCTTAATCATGCACAAAATGTCCTAAAGATAAATATTTTTTTTTCATCGCTAATATCAATTCGGTAATATGATTAAGATAAGACATAATTTGTTTCTGTATTATATCATATTCTATCGGCTGCCTGTATCATACCGATCGATGTTGTATATATGTATGTATAAGTTTGTATCGTAGAATAGACATTTAAAAATAATTTACAGATGTACTAACGTATTAGCAAAATTGTGAATATACTGCCATTCAGCCTTGTTCACACGTTGTTTTAATCGAAAGCGTTTCAAACGGATAAGTTAACGAATGAATACGTTGAATAATATGAAAATATCAGAAAAATTTTTCGAATAACTATATTTATATAGCGAACATTATTTTTAATCTTCTCGCATTTATTAATTAGTCAGCATATATACGTATATGTCTATCATCGGTCAGATATTGCAGCGAAAAGTAAATTTGTTAATAGGAAAGTATAATGGGCAAAGAGTTAATCCGCTTTCGACTTGGGCTCGTCCATTATCAAAGATAGTTTCGCTCGATGACGTAACGTTGGCGCGCAATTTAATCGAATAACCTCTGTGCCTGTCATTCAACGACCTCTCTTTTCGCTGCAATATCCGACCAATGATATATCTATATATATAGATATACTTACTGACTAATGGAAGAACAAGAAACATATTTTCTCGACTCTTACGTTATTATATGATTGCAGAAATAGGAAATAATATATTTAATATATAAATGTTCAAACAGAATTCTCCCCTATTGTCCTAGCTATGAAATATCTTTACGATAGAGAAATGCACCCTTTTTCTCGTTTCCACTTTAAAAAAACACACACTCGCGATAACTCTATGGAGAACGAATGATTCGTTAATTGAAAACTTTTTGGTTGCGCGCGTGTACAATTATCCGCTAAACAAGCAAGTACATATACAGGTATATATACGCGTAACGCAAAATGTGTAACGGAAAATGCTTAACGGCCCGTGGACGAGCCGTTGGACACGGCCGCCGGCACCTGCTAGTAAAAGGTGACACGCTAATGCGTTAAGGCTGTTCACCACCTTTCGCTCGTAGCGTACGCGACTTCAGCGACAGGTATGGGCAAAATATGAACTACAAGCGCAATAGGGAAATACTGTCCCCACTGTGCGTCTATTGTATCGGTATATAAGCTTCTGTAGTTGTACCCCTCTCGCGCGTAATCTAATCGCGATCGTGTTAGTACGTGACAAAAATTTTTGTACGCAGTAAAAATAGTAGTAAGTAACATCTGACAAAAGCAAGAAAAAAATCACATAGATCATACTTCTCCGTAGATAGATAAATTGAAAAGTGTTTGTTAATTGTACGAACTTGTACTTTTTGTTTCTAGTTAAACTTATACAAATAGTTAAAGCGTATTTAAGCAGCCCAATATTATTTGCGATATAATACATAAGATATAAAATATATGAAAGATAACAGCAACAACAGTAGAAAAAGCTGCTGATGCTTGGAAAGGTTTCATAAGCTTTCGTATAAAAATCTAATCCCCCGATGATGAACCAAATCCCTCGACGATATGTCGGATCCTCGTCAACGTCAATCCCCATCGATGATGAATCCATCCATCTCGATGATCTTTCCTGGAAAAAAAGAAGAGGAAAAAAAAGAAAAGAAAGCGCGATGAATCGCGTGAGAACGACAGAAGCGATAACGAGGGACGAACGTCTTGAAGATTGTTTCACCCGAAAGTGCAAAATGAAAGAAATCGAGCTCCATTTGAGATAGTTGTTCGAAAGAGAAGATCCACCCGATGATCCCTCCCAAGAGACCGAGAGAAACTAGAATAATCGAACTAGTATAATCGTTTTAACCATTATATGATTATGCTTTTCAATAAATAGGGACTGTGCTTTTTTGTTAAAAATACGGAGGACCGTCCTTATTAAACTTCAGAAAGAGAAGTAAATATTTTTCTAAAATATAACAATATCTCAGGAACCAAGACCATTCGATACGAACGGCTGAAGAGTTATCGTGGCTTTTGCCGCGAAACACATTTCCTTGCATTTGGAATCGATTAGAAAATTTGAGTATCGGTTTACGCTCGCAAACAAGCAGACCATCATTTATAGAAATAAAAAGCACACGATTCAAGCGTGCATATATAAATTAGTAGGGGAGCTACGAACTTCTCTTTTATCGCAGATATCAAAAGGCGCCATTATACGAAATTTATTTTTCACGGAAAACGTCGAAAACAACCTTTACACCAACAATAATTCTAGTCATAATACTTGACCGATTTTGATGAACAAGGTTTCATTTCAAAGATAAAGGTTTAAGCGACGATATAGCTTTTTCGAATTTTAGAAAAAGCTTTATTTTAATGCGTATATTATTCTCGAGAAAGCACCATTTTTTGACACGATTTTTTTCAAAAGAATGAAGCTTTTTAAAAAATTCGGAAAAGCCGTGTTCTCGCTTAAACCCTCATCTTTAAAATCGAACCTTGTTCATAAAAATCATTCGAGAATTACATCCGTACACATTGTTGGCATAAACCATTATAAAATTAGTGGTGAACGGATTCGCTACAGCTCTGCTTCGTAGCGTTGTAGGACAGGAAGGATCTGCCGTACCCATCGAGTCCCAGCGAAAAAGAGAGAGGAGTGGGTGGGCGCGATCGGACACGTTCCCGAAGCGACTCCCCACTTCGTAAGAAGGCAAGAAGAGTGGGGAGACAAGAGTCGGGGCCCTTGGGTCCTCTCGCTCTCGAACTCGCTCTCAAGAAGGAGTGAGAGAGAGAGAGAGAAAGAGAAGAGGGCAAGGGGGCAAAGGCACATTCCAAGGCAGAACGAAGCTAGCAGTGAAGGTGGAAGGCACCAACGGTCTCTCACGATATCGTCGAGCAGCCTTTCCTTTATATTCTCTCTTTCTCTCGCTCTCTCTCCCTCCCTCGTTTCATCTCTCTGTCAGTTACTTCCGTCGATCAGTGAAGAGATTTTAAGTGAATTCGCGAGAAAGATCAAAGTTTGCTCGAGAAGAGATGGTGCGCGTTCGACGATGGCGGATTGAAACTTAATAAAGGAGCACGCGAGCGCATGTGCTTGCTCCTCTTTTATCCATTCGAGAGGAATCTTCTTCCCTCATCCTTGAAAGAATAGACCGAATAACGCGTCTATTTCGACGCTATTTGGGTGGATTCGAGAAGATGCCCTCTTCGGCCTCTTCCAGAGAAAAGCTCCTTCTTAAGAGGAATAATAACAACGAGGAGGAGGACGACGAGGAGGGTGAACGTCGTGTCGAAAATAGAACGTTCTTTCGGCTGAGGATACGCTCGTCGAGCTTCGGGCATGCGGAAGGTGTCTTCTGCTCTTTCTTCTTCTTCTTTGGAGACGGCGATCGAGAGGAATTCGATCGGGAAGTCTAACTCGTCGAGATCGATCTTTCGCAGGTGAGCCACTCCTTTCTTTTAACTTGCGACAAATCGAACAACCAGCAGGAAATACTCTTGACGTCGCGTGCGAATTTCAATCGGCGGACAGAGTTTCTTACCTTCCTTTGTTAAGACTTTCCCATGAAATTTAAATCTCGTAGCGTAGGTAGATCCAAATCTTTTGCTCGAAAGCTTATACCGCGAGTGTCCTCGAACAGAATAGAAGAAATTCTCACAGTTCTAACCGCAAACATCTCGTCTTTTAGAATGGCTCGATATTTTCTCTTCTTTTTTCTCTTTGCAACTTTTATTTTTTTTTATTCTTCGACGCAAGAAAAAGGACAGAGAGAGAGAGAGAGAGAGAGAGAGAGAGAGCAGAAGGCGTCGGAATCGAACTTGACCGTGACCTTGGGGCGGCTTCCTCGACACGTATAAAGATACGCGAAGAATGCGTGCTAATCAAAGAGAAGCACTCGCGCGTAGAACTTTCTTCAAATTTGAATAGATCAATTTGAATTTTCGTCTTTCGAAATGAACGAGAGTTGCGATCTCTCTTCTGTCGCTCTCGATTATTGCGTCATAACAGATAGAGAGAGAGAGAGAGACCCTTTTTCGACTCTTTCGAGATCGCGAGGGGATACCGAGCTTGACTTTATATTTATTGTCCACCAGTTTGTATGCATAGCCGGTGTCCGGTTATCTTTTGTAATCCGAAGGGACTTATCAAGTTCAACGAGATATCTTCGAGCGTGATTTATAAGATAGAAACTTTCGCTTTCGCTGACACACGTTTCATTCGGCATTTGCTTTCTCTCCAGCCTCGCGCATTTGAATCATAGGAAAATAATTTCGTTCGACTAATCATGGAATCTCTTCTCGATTAGATATCAGCATGTCTCAGGCGTCGTTATCGAACGATTTGGAAGGCACGATGAACGATTTGGAGGGAAGTCAGCAGCAGCAACATCCTTGTCAATGCTCGACGATGAGCGGCATTAATTCGATAAGGACGCAACGGGAGAGAGCGGAGAGAAGCGTGGGAAGCACGAGGATCTCGAGCGGTCAGGAACTTCCTCGAGGATTGGAGGCGCTACAGAGTGCGTTCGAGCCGTTAAGAAGATTGGACAATACGATGTCTCATCAGGAGACGCAACAATTGAGCTTGGAGAAGGCGAGAAGCGTCGAAATTTTGGAGCATCAAAGTACGCCGCTCTCGCGACACGCTCGCAACGTTCCGTGCAGTCCAAGAAATTTGGATCTTTCGCGAAATCTTGCCTTCGAGGCGGCGAGAAGAGTCCAGGAGTCATCGAGTTTGCAGGAGAGTCGACAAAGTTTGACGTCCAGTCCTAGTCATCCGTCGGATATCAGCCAGAGTCCGATGGAAACGTCGGCGAAGGAAACGTCGGAAAAACAATTGGACGATCCCTGTGGTTTGTCTCCGAAGCAAAACATCTCCAAGGATAAATTGAAAAACATACAACAGGTTTTGAACACCTATCAGCATCATCGAATACCTATCAGCGGGGAATCTAATACGCCGGAACGGAACGTTCATGGCCATTTTCACGGCGATTCTCACGTGCATTTGCACAAGCACAACGTCGATAACTCGAGAACCAACGCGAATCTAGAAGCGAGCGACGGTCTTAAGGGATTCCAGCAGCGACAGCATAGCCATCATCATCACGGAACGCCAAAGCCCTCGAACGTGACTCATCATCACGGGGCCGCGATGATGCACCATGCCGGGGCACATCATCATGGAAATCTCGCGACCGGCTTGGTCGGTCACATACACGGAAGCTCGACGACGGGTCTAAGCGGATCCGGGAACGCTACGCCGACGATCGGTCACGGCAATACGGCCGGTGGCAATAATCCAAATTCTCATCATCACGCCAATCCTATCGCCACAACGACGACGACGACCACGACGACGTCGTCGACGACGACGACGGCGATGACGGCTACGACGACCACGACGGCATCGATCGTCGGACAAAAGGGTTCGCCTATGGCGAGTCATCGACATCCTACCGTGTCGAGTGCCATCAGCGGTGCCTCTTCTAACTCGAGCATGATGAATCACGGCGGATCGCCGAGCGTACATCGGCACGTCGTAAACGCGAGTGCCAGTTTGTCGGCTACTCCATTGGTCGCTCGACATCACGGCAGCTCGACCGGTAGTTTGACCGGTCGCTCGAGCGTCAATCATCATCACGTGAGTTCCGGTATCTCCTGCGAATCGTCCTCGTCGAACGCGAATACCAGGACTCATAGCAGGTTGGATCACGTTCACGATCATCATCATCATCTGCAACAGGTTCACTCTTTGCACCCTGACTCGAGATCGCGAGATAGAGCAGCCTCGTTGGTTCACCCTCTCGACGAACATCACGGTCATCACCACGGACACGTCCATGCTCATGGTCATCCTCACGTGCAAAACAACGATACCAAAAATTCATCCCTGATAAGGGTGGACGCGATCCAGGTTTGTACATATTACCTAGCATTGCTATTATCTTTTTCGACGATAAAAAAGTTTGCTCGCGTTACAAAAACATCTCGCGCTTTGAAACTTACGATCAGGTGTCAGCACCGTCGAAGAGCAGCAAGTGTCAGTGTCACGCTGTACAACAGGCTAGCGGGAACAAGAGAAGTTCGGAGGGTGAGACCGACGACGGTGGAATCGTCGAAGTAACGTCGAGAACCCATCAACCTCCGGCTCTACCTCCACGACCACCTCCCAGACCAACGAGACGTTACGAGACAGCGACTGCCGATCAATGCGAGTATTTTTATATTTTTTCCATTTTCTTTCAAAAACGTCTTCTATCTTTTAGCTTTGTTCTTCGACGCTCGAAAATACCCGTGTAGTAGTCACCCTGAAACATCCCTTCGAACTTTGAAAGAGTACCGCAAGGGCTCGCGACGATCTCGCGGGTATATCGACCAGTCGTCGTTCTCAGCAACCGAGAGAAGGACGATTCGTGTCGGAGCTTACGGGAAAAGGAACGTCGAACGACGTTACTTTCGTGTTTTCTCGCGACTAACGAAATTACGCGACAGAGAAAAAGATTCGACAAAGTAGCTACGACCGAGTTCACCCATCCTCGTATTTACGATTTTCTCGTGTCGCATTCGCCGACCACCACCTGTGGGACATCTCAACGTGACAAGTACCCCGACTTTCTACCCCTCTCTCTCTCTCGCTCTCTCGCTCGCTCGCTCGTTCCACAACCCTCGTACATCTTTTGGAGATGCTCAACGACGCTAGTGTCCGACGAATGACTTCTTTTTCCGAAGGAGCAGATAGAGGAGGATAAAAATAAAAAGACGAATTAGAAGGAAGAGGAATCGTTTGTTCCGGCAACGTTATTCGGAGAATGGTCAATGCGTTATCGATGAACTTCGAGGAAGGGAGAGTGCGTAATAAGGCGGTGACCTTGAACCACGAGGCCTTCGCGTTGACAGACCACGGGAAAGAGGGGGAACGTCTTTGATTCGCCGTTACCTATTGACATTTTAAAGTCAAAGAGTTCATATCGAGAGTGTGCGCTCGAGAGTTGTTGGGCTCTCTCTCTCGCAGTCTCGTTATGTTCCAACGCGTTAGATATTCTACGTGCTCTCACGGCGAATCCTCGCGACCACGTGCGATCCTTTGGCTCTTCTATCGAGAAGGAGAAGCAAGTAGTTCGAGAAGGAAACTTTGAGCAGCGAAATATCGTCGATCGTCCAACGGCGAAGATGGATGGATATCCGGTGCTCCAAATAGTGCGCTGTCGACTGGGAACGGAGATGGAGATAGACAGCCAGGGTTATCCCTTCGCAATGGCGGCACACTCGCATTCCCACTTACCCCATTCTGCCAACCACGCACACTTGCCGAGATCTCGTTACTCGCACCCCTGTGGTACGTCGATTAAGTAGTAGTACGTCAAGGGATATCTGATAATTTATCCATTTTTTCTTAATTGCCTTCTGCGTGTCCGACATTAGCGGGAAAGAAATTATATCCTCGCGGGTTTGTCTATTTATAATAAGAGAGAAACCTTCTGTTATTTTTATTATACCTTCGAGGCTACGAGATCTAAAAATTGATCTCCACCGACCTTCCCAGTTTTTATCCGTACGGTTTTATCGCGATTGCTTGCTTTCCCCGTTTAAGATTATACGATTAATCGTTCTGAAAGGGAAAAAGAGATAATGCGAATTCGTAGAAAGAACGCTATCGAGTCACGAGTACAATAGTATACAAGATCGTCGAAGATCAAACCACGGTACCGATCGAAGGTTTGCTTACTCGTGCGATCGATAAAGTTACGGCGTTTAGAAATTGGAAAGCTTTTCACTTCGTTTCCCTGAACGAGCGAGCTGCTCTTTACAGGGTCCTTGGAAGGACGGATTTATTAAGGAACCTTTGGAACTCCCGTTTCGCTCGTCTCTAAACTACGGAGCAGGTAGCACAGGTAGTCGATCTTTTCCACGGAATCCTTTTACCGGTCATTGCATTTGTAAAAGAGCGTCATAAATTCGTGTGCTCGTAAAATCGTTTGAAAAAAAAAAAAAGAAAGAAAAAGAGAGAAGGAACGGAAGAACACGATCTTTCTTTGCTTCCTTTCGATACACGAATCGAGCGGCATCCTAGCTGAACTCGGCTCCGCGTTCTTCCTTCGACGAATTTCTTCGAAGATTAAAATCGGAAAAAGGTCGGGTAAACCGTTTCGCAAAGAAAACGATAGATACGTGGGTACCGTCGGATAGATATATAGGATCGAAGCATAGGTTTCGTCACGTTTCGTTCGCTTTTCGTCGGGTAACTTTACGAAAACGTATAATAACGTAGCAGTGACTGTCGCTCACAGGGATCGCATTCGTTGGTGTCACGTCACGAAATATTCTCCGTTAGGAACACAGGATAAAGTTGATTAAAAAGTACGGCGTCGATGAGTCTCGAGAGAACTCGGCATTGTTCTCGGAGTAAGGTATAGGTATCGATGCTTGCGCGTCGGTATTCATCGAGAGAATTTCCAATGCGACGTATACGATTGAATAGCGAGAAAGCATTTACAATGGGAGTCGAGCTCGAGAACGAGCGGAGCAAAGGGACTATTGCTTTTACTCGATATAGTATTTTAAACACGCGATCCCCTTTTACGTTTTCACGGGAAGTCAAGTGCCATTCTCGACGTAAATTCTTACGGTCGGGAAGGAAAAGATATAACTCGATCATAGGACGAATACGAGGCGACGAGCAAGACGGAGTTTTCTTCTTTTTAAAGGATGTCAAACTTTGCAGGTCATACCGGCGAAGGTGGCTGCTGCAAGAAATATGTCGTTCTTTGTTGCCTTTGCGGTGGGCTCAGCGCGGCAGTCGGTAGTCTCTTTTTGGCGGTGCACGCTGTCCTTTCAGCCCACACGGCCAGCTTAGCGCTCTTCGAAACCGTGCCGTCTTACATTCCTGGCATAATGGTGAGAGACAAAGGTTACACGGCTCTCTATCTATGGAAATTACGTAAGAAAGGATAAACGGACGTTCGATGCATTTCACGGTTTTGTTGTCAAAGAAAGAGACCTTCGATTGACCTTCGAACGAGACCTTTTATCGTTTCGCGAGAAAAATTCTATCCGTTAATTATAAAAATGTTGTTAGCGCGTTTTATCCGTCAAAGAGTAAAGAAAAAAGATCGTTTATTGCCTTATTCGCAGTTAATACTGATGGGACTATTTACGATGATTCTGGCGAGACGAAAGCACAGATACGGGCTTTTGGTGAGTATGGAAAGTCAATATGGCAGGTCCAACGTAGACGGGAGCGATAAGGAAGGAAGACGTTGCGACGTTCGCGTAATTTTTGCAGATGAAAGTCTGCGGCTCGGTCGGCGTCGTGTGTGCGCTGGTGTGCGTACTCGTGACGGTCACAACGACGGTGATACACATGTCCCGACTGCAGGGTCTTCGAGAGTGCGTTTATACCGCAAGAGCCAGGTAGGTTCCCTCCTACGATAGGAGGGAGTATCGTAGAATCAGGATCCGAACGTCGCTCGTATAAACGAGATGAAATTGTGTTTAGATCGTGCACCTGTTACGGTACGCCGCAATCGAAGGAGGACCCCGGTGTACTGTTCGAAGGTACTCCGCATTGCGAAGCCGTTCACGGCGCCCTTTACGCGTGCCTGCGAGCCCTTTTCGGCGTCTCGGTCGCCGGGATACTCGCCTGCATATTCTCCTGCATGTTGGTTTATCAACTCCTAAGCCACGAAAAGAAAAAGATGTATTGGGAACAGCTGGAGCTAAGATGCAGATCGTTGTACGGTCAAGGCGGGCCGGTCGGCCCACCGACCGCTTCCTGCGGGTGTTGCAACGATTGCGGTGGGGCCAGTCCGTGGTGGGCCCAAACGCCAGGAAATCTCTACACGCCGAATCCGGACTTGGCGCCGTCGAGGTAACGTCCCTCCGTCGCGAACCAACGCGAATTCGTGCTAAGGAACTCTCTTTACTCTTGATTTTGCTCGGACGCAACCGACTGCTTTTTCGCCTATCCCCGGCTCGAACTTCTCTCCCTTGGCAAATTCCGCGAATATCGTGAGAGGGGAGTAAGATAAACTCCTAAACGAGACGTCGATCCCGTCGATCCCGTCGATCCCGTCGATCGCTTCGGGTAAACCGCTAATGTATGGAATCGATTAAAGTCGGCATTCCGTTTGGTATTTCTTCGTTCTACGGAAATAAATTACGAACGACGATAAACGCGTTTGCCACGGAGATGCCGAGCTTGCCTCGTGATAATAAAAACGTACAACGGTAGAGACGCCGCGTGATACGATCTACGAGTTGTCGGAGATTTTTGCACGGACCCACCGTGACGCGTCCCGCTTTTTGCCATTCTCATCTCGTCTCTCACGTCGCATCTAACGTCACGAGACGACTCGCTGATTCGGGCGCGTCGTCTTATTTCAGACGGTGGCGATTACCCTGGTCCAGATCCAGAGGACCAGCGCCGAGTCCCGACTCGAATTACGGCTTCCACACGCAAACGAGACAGGCCGAGACTAACGCCGACAACGCGGCTGGTCCTTATAGCGTCCTCAATTCGCAGTCGAGCGGTCCTTATTCCGTTCTGAATACGCCGAACGGACCCTACACGCCAAGCACCGCGTCTTATAGCGTTTTGGAGACACCGGTTCCTCTCTGGGGCCCGCCACCACCTTACAGCGACCCGAACAGTCCAGCTCGTAGACCGCAAGTCGCGGACGCCAGGCCGAGGATGAGCAAGAGGATCGACAATTTTGACGGCAACGAAGGTTCGACAACCGGCAAACCGAACGCCTCTCGATCTCGTCCGCCGCGATGATTCGTAACTCGTTCGTAATTTCGATCCGTTGCAGATCACAGATCGAGATCGGCGAAACGTCCCTCGGACAATTACGAGAACGCCGAAGAGATTTCGAACAGTACCGATCCCGAAGGCGGAAACGACGGTACTATGAAGGGTAGGAGAGCTAGGAAACCTCTGAAAGGCGTCGAGAACGGAGCTTTCCAACAGGAACCCAATCCCGCTGCCAAACAATCCGAAAGCGAATTGTATTTCGGCGACGTTTCCTCGTGTTGCGGTCCGGAGAGTAGCTTTTACGATCTGGCTGTCGAGAAAGAAGGTAAAATTTCGCTTGGACGAGAATATTCGGAGGCTTTCCCCCACCCCCTTCTCCAGTGTAAATCTCATCCGACATGATCGATAAACGAGAATTTCGTCCGTCGATTTCGGTTTCAGGAGCCGAACATTCGGAAGGGGTCGATTATTTGGCGGCTCGTTTGGGCAAGCGACAGCTGTCTAAACGATCGAGACTTCCTCTTCCGTTGCCCTCGGACGGTGGCGACATACCGTCCGACAGTTATGCCAACAGCGACGAGCCCAGAAACGCTAGGGGTCCCTTTTTAGCTCCCGATGCTCAATACGAGGTCATTCAGCAAGCCCGTTATTCGTATTACTCGCCGAAAGAGGACGAAGAGCTCGAGGAAGAGGCTGCCACGTCGAGTTACTTCAGAGAAGAGGAGACTGATCGTCCAAGGGACAGAGATTACAGGGACTATCATAGCGGTCAGGAAGAGGAGGCACCCCAGTGTTGTTTGAGCGACTCTACGACCTTGGATTCTGGCTGGCAAAGCGCCGAGCAGCAACAATCGGATGATAACGTTCGACCGGTTAACGTGTAATCGGTTTTCCTTTATTTTTTCTTTTCTCTGCTTCGTTATTTTTTTTTTTTTTTTTTTTTTCGGAAGGAGAGAATCGACAGGAGGTGGAGGAATCTCGTATTTAAGAACGATTTGAATCGTTTCGAAGATCGAACACTCGCAGACTTTCATCGATCTTTCTCGTTCGCATCCTCGATCTTCGACGATGGAGACTGAAACGACGTTGCCATATATAAAATTATTCTTTAAAGCCAAGACGCGTTATTTAATGTATTCGTTTCGATGGAAAACGAGATTAGTCTAGTTAGAGAAAATAGCGAATAACGTAGAGAAAGGTAGGCTAGTTAAAGTAAACTCAACGATGTCGCTCATGGTTGCTCGTAGTAATCGTTACTAGTATTTAAGTACATCGTAAGAAGAAAAATTACATCTTTATTTTCTAGACGAACATTGTAAAAAAAATCCACGAACGAAAGAGGCTTGTCCGATGCACCAACGACAGCCACACGTAGACGCAACTGTGACTTTGATTGGTAAATCGTCGCGAATGGGTTATCGGTGTGTTCGTCCGTGTGAGTGCGCGTTTGTGCGTCGCTCGTTGGACCCTTCGACGATCCTCGTCGTTTCTCCGATATATCGCTAAAGGAAACGTCCATGTACAAAATCGTGCTTTACTCTTGCCATTATCTCGTTAGATGTTTTAGCCTTAATACGTCGAGCGCTTATTAATTGTTGTCGACGAAGTCGTTATCGAACGATTCTTACCGTTATTTACGATTAGTAGTCAAATATTTCGTTTCGATCGAACGCGCGAGCTCGCTTGGAAAGAGTTCTCTCGCGCTCTGAGAACGCGACGCCGACTGTACGTCGCGTGTCGATCGTAATTTTCATTCGTTCAACTTACGAAGCTTTTAAAGATATCATACGTATCGCTTCGTATACGTACCTACGTACTAAACGCGTACGTACTGTCAACAATTCAGGTGGACCAAGGATAACGATCGCGTTTAAAAACAATAGGAATAGAATAGAAATATTATCTATCGATCATCTATTTGCCGTTGCGACGATCGTGAACGAAGCAAAACTCGTAAATGACATAATTTTATATCGCAAGGAACAATGAGAAGGAGAGAACCAGACGCGCAGGTAGATAGACAATGAAAAAGGTTGGATGGTCGAAGAAATAGTTTAACGTTGTTTACTCGATCAAGTGTACCTTAAGAAAGAGAAAGGAAGACGTAGATAACGGAAAACCCAATGCGCCGTGAAACGATGTAATTAACGATTACAGAGAATAAAGCTTTGTTTTGTAAGAAAAAGGAAAACAAGAAGAAGGGAGAAAGAATCGCGTAGAGCGTAAGTTCGATGAAACCACGTAGGAAAAGTATATCGAAAAAGGAATGCGGGATCCAAGTTGGCGCTGCCATTACTCGCAATTGTCTTTTTCTTTCCTCTGAACTCTCGCGCCCCTCTAGCATTGGCCAATATCAGATTATAAGATTTCGCAACGGGGCCTCGCGAGAGTCGAACTGTCGCAATGCATTAGATTACGGCAAGAAGGAGGCAAGCTGGCACGTTACTGTTCAAAATCGATCGTACGATCGCGATTGCGGAGTCGCAGGTAAAAGCGCTAAAAGATCGCTTCGCGAACGTAATTTTCTGGCCGCATAGATTCCTCGTTCGTACGCATAGACGGTTCTCGATTCGAGTTTAAGACTCATCGAGAACGATTACAAAGGAGATTCCTCGATTATCAGGAATCAGAGCAGACCAATTTCACGGTTAAAACCGAGGCCTTGATAAATATATCGCGCATGCAGTGGCGCGGCATCGCATGGTTACAATAATCATTAATATAAGCATCGTAGACGCGAGATTACACGCTTAAAAAGTTTCATTAAAGCGGAGCGCGGAACGCTTAATTAACGAGATCGCAGGCCGCTGATAAAGTAATCCCGAGGAGTCGTTCGGCATTGGTACGAGAAGACGTTAGAAGTTCGTTCTTTTAGAACGAACGCTCGTTACAAATAATTACCGTCGTTTAACCGTACACGAGTCGGCCGAGACGTGCCGGCGGCGGCTTTATTTCGTTCCGTTACCAGACACCGATTACGTAAGTATAACTAGCTTAGAGAATATTTTTAGTCGTCTACTTCGGGGACAAGTAATTAGCCGATTTATCCTTACGATAACGATATATATATATATATATATATATATATATACACACACACACATATATATAGTATATACCCTGTTGTAACAACTTATCCACTTATACTTTAAGGAGAATAATCGTAATACTTTGAGATCGCGGCGAACGAATCAAGTCTCTCTTTGCAACTTCCTCTTCGTATAATTACGTACAAGATCCCTCGACGATTCTGAGAGCAGCTTGATTCGCTAAGAATCTTTCGACCCTTTCGCGAAACTCCCTGCTCGATTCGGGTAAGGGAAGCGCAGGATTCGGGGCAGCGGTTTGAACGGAGCTCATGGAATTGATATTTAGCGCGCTTTCGGATGATCCGCGATCGTGATCCAATATATCCGGCCTCGGTGGTGGTGGATGCTTTCTCCTGTGTCCCGTGGACGCGACTCTCTTCGAATCGGTGTCGGTAAAGTTGTTACCGTGATCGATGTCCGGAAATCGATTCATCATACCACGTAGAGCTATCTTCGCACTGAGAAGGGACCAAAATACTTCCAAAAGAGAAGCAACGAGTACGTTCACCGTAAGTAGCGTTTCCGTCTGCGAGGATTCCCCGATGCGATCCTTTTGCCACAAGGATAAAACTTTGTCTCTGTCGAGAGAGACGAGTTCTTCTTTGCTCTTATTTTCCGATTCCTTTTCCAGCGCGTTACCCGAGATCGACATGCTCCTTTCGTATAATATAGAACTTTCTCCCTTGAGATCGTCGTAGGAGAGTCCCTTGTCGCTTTCGTTAACGAATTTCTCTATTTTCATCGTGGTCTCCTCGACGAGAGCGGTGACGTTGTTGCTGTTGTTGTTGTTGTTGTTGTTGTTATCGATGACAAAGGTATCGCTCGAACCACGAAGAATCTTCTCCATAGACCAGAGAGATCCATTATTGGTCTCCGCAACCGCAGCGATATCGAGAATGGTCACGACGAGGCAAAGAATGGCCGCCAGCAACGAGAAGAGATTTGCGGAAAAGAAGATGGTTATGTTTCGATCGATGTACCACCTTCTCCAGGCTAAAAGTCCCGCGACGAACGGTACCAAACAAGCTATCGACAAAATCGCTCCCTGAACGGAGAGCGCCAGCGTGCCTAGAAGAAGGGAAAGGGCGCCTAAGCCAAAGTGTACCAGGGCAAGGCCACCGACCGTCGAGGCCGAGTAACGTCGTTCCGACGGGTATAACGACGAGAGAGCCGGCTTCGTCTTCACTTTTATCACGTAAACGTTTTCCATTGTTTTTCGCCTTTGGATGCGTCAGATGCGTCTGGCTCGAGTCGGTTACGCACTCCGCACATAACGCGTCACACGCGAAACTCGAGGGTCTCCGCTGACTCGATCGAGCTCATTCTCAACGCAGAAGAATCCGCAGAAGGCTTTTAAATTCGATCGCGAGTCGAAGGAAGATACTCTCTTCGCTTTCTATCGCGAATTTGCAATCTCTAACGACGTAGAAAGATATTCGTTCGCGACTACGGCCAATCAGACGAGGATTTCACAGAGGCGTAACAATTTCTTAATCCTCGTCGCCTCCATTCTTTTTTCTTAATTAACGTTATGCAAGTGCGACCGATTGTGAAGCGACGCGATTATTCTCCAAGTCTTTTTTCTTCAGACGGCGCTTCCGTTTCACAGTCGTTCTCCTTCGAGAACGGATATTCCGTGAAATACTTTATTATCGTTATTACGTTACGCGCGGTGCAAGCGCGATCGACTCTCTCTCTCTCTCTCTCTCTCGCTCGCTTACCCTCTCTCCCGAGTTCGTTAAAGACCTTTTAAGCGTTTCACGCTTATAACGCGATCGGAGTTCGAACCGAAGAAATTTATCGAGATAATTCGTCGATCGTAACGTGGAAGAGATCTTCCACGGTAGACGTTTGAATGGTAACTGAGAGATACGAGTAAAGACTAGTCTCGGTTGAAATTGCTACAAACTTCTCTACGTACCTCCCACGCGAGCGACTTGCAGTGAAAGGGACAACAGAGACCGCCGGATAGATATACTCGTATCCTCCAGTGTTACGTTAAGCTCGCTTCACACAGATCGTTACTTTCGTGCAGTTTCGCGATGGTCCCAAAGAAATACAAAGATATCGCGATTTCTTCCCCTTTCCAATCATTTCATATCTTTGACGATCCTCTGAAGCTTCCGACAGAGAAAAAATCTAATCGGGATTAGGCGCAAAGGCGCACGATCTCGGTGTGAACATCGCGTTAGGATCGAAGATAACTTTCAGAGAGCAAATAGATCCCCATGGTCCCCGAGGAGAGGATAGCGCATACTAGCGCGCTAACCTTTATTGTCGCTCGTTTAAGCGTGTAAACCTTAACTCTCGACCTTTTCGCTCGTACATCGTTTGTAGAAATAATACGCAACTATAGATGACCATCGTATTCATCGCGGATTCCCCGCTCGGTCCGTCATTCGGAAAGGTCTATCATTCGTTCGACGAAATGGCACGCGCGAGGTGCGTGCGAAGGCACATGCACGACGACGTTCGCCGCCGTTGGTCCATTCTCATACTTATATTTTTCATTTCCACCGTCACGATCGTTGTTCTAATCGGTTTCCAGAGACGACAAGGTACAATCAACGATAGACAATCGATGCGATTCGCGTGTACGCGTGATTAACGTTATCCGAGAAAGTTGGCCTAAATCTGTCGACCACGAGACTTCCATGTAACTTCGTTGTTATTAAATCTGGATCTGCGATCGAACGAGAGGAGTAAAAGGAAAAAAGAGGAAGAAACTTTCTCGATAACGCGCCATGGAAGAAAACTCGGCCGAGCGGAGCCGAAGGAGAACGGCTTGCACTTTCCATCAAAGAAACGAATTCTGATCGGTCGTGGAATCGCGCTTATCGCGATCGGCGACAACGATCTCGTTAAAGGCGTCGTCGCATCGAAACTCGTTCTTACGTAAAACCGAGGGAAGTATCGCCGCCTTTACAGCGCGCACCGAAGCAAGAACGATCGATCGATCGGCTTTGCTAGCGGCGTACGATCTAAAAAGAAACGTCGTCGATCGAAAACGAAAAATCCTTCCCTTATATACCAGTTCTTCTTCGTTCGCAGTTGATCTCGATTTCGATCGTTTTTCCCATCGCTTTCACTCGACTACTTTAGACGCTGTGCCATGTCGGGAAAGTTTGCAAAAAAAAAAGCCGAGTTTCCGATCGGATACGGAAAAAAGGAAATGGAGAAGATGCTTTCCTTCTTCTCTGCTACGACCGAGATCGAGCGAAATAATGAACAAAAATGCCGACGCTTTCCGTTCGTTCTCTGACTTTTTGGCCGTTAACGCTGACGCTTCAACGACTTTCTCTCTCTCTCTCTCCCTTTACGCGTGCACTTGGTATACGCGGAAGGGAGAGAAAGAGGGAACGATAAAGAGCTTGTTTGTGACCGAAATGCATTCGTATTGGAGCAGCTGTTGCGATTGGGGCACGCGTCCCAACGGTCGCAGCAGCTGTCCACAAATCGAACACGGTACATTCCACGCGAGTTCCTCTATCTACAACAGGCTGTTGATACTCGAAATACAACGTGCGCGACAACGTTTCGTTGGCGAGAAGCTCTTGAATATCGCTATTGAGATACGCGGGAATAGTCGAACGGGATGAGTTATATGCTCGAAGATTGAACCGTAAACAATAGTAAACTTTCATGACGCGTACGCGGTTCAAGTTGATACTTTATTTCGATGTCTTAGATAAAAACATAAATGAGACTGCCTCGAAGGAGTGGAGAAAAAAATCTGTTGGTAGAAATTTGTAATCGTCGTATCGAGAGTTATTCAAAGGATGAGACATTTAAAATTTAAAGAGTCCGTCGGGTAAACTGCCGGGCGAATAGTTACGTGAAAATTCCTCGATGCGCATGGACCGGCTAAGGGCTGGTAAAAGGGCTCGCGATAAGGGTACGCAACGGAAGGGAAGGAAATAAGAGGAAGGGGAGCGTACCGTATAGGAGAACGCGATGGGGCCTTTCTCGAAGGGACACCGGGCCCGTATTACGCGCGACAACCCCTCTACGTTCTGTGCGCACGCAAACACGGAGGAAAAAAAGGCGCGCCGAGAGACCGCCCTTCGCGCATCTGCTCTTAAGGGAATCCGCGTCCGGCAGTTTATCGGAGGCAACGCTCGAGCACGGATCGGAACTCGAAGGAGGAACCGAAAGAAGGAAGAAGGTTCTTATTTTTATGATCGTATCTCGTAGGGAATTATCGAAAGGAATTATCAAAAACGCGCGAGCTTGTAAAATGTGTAAAAAAGAGTGTATAGTCGTGGACGTGGAAATCTCGCCGATTCGAAACGTGAATCTTTCCTTGGAAACTTGGAGATCGCCCTCTTACGTGAGCACCGTTCTTCTGATACTCATTAACCGATCCTGAAGAATTCTGTTGGTTTATAGTTATAGTAGAAAAGGACGAGGTAAGGGAAAAGAAGAAGAAAAAAAAAAGAAAAAACGCGAAAAGAAGGGAGAGAAACGGAAAAAAGATGGCACAAACGTCCGAGCCGGCCCCCGTGCACTGCTACACGAATCCATCGTTTTGTCGTCAATCCGAGTACATCCCTGACGACAGAGAGAACCTACCACCTCCGCCGCAATTTCAAAGTAGCGAAGAGTTACCGCCGCCGCCGCCGCCTTTGCAAATGCATCTACAATGCGGTCAAAGCAATCCCGCGTTTCAGGCCAACGCCGAAACGCGAATAGAGAGGCAAATCGAAACGCGAGAGGGCAGAGAACATAGGCGATATTGTTATTTGGATGAGAATAGAGATCCAGTGCACAAGAGGTATGCCAGTTTGCCGATCGAAGATCGCGGCGTGGTCGCGTACGGACGATCCTCGAGGTACGAGTACATTCAGGACGAGCAAAGGGGTCACGTGCAGAGAAGGCCTTCCATCAGGTACGAGTTCATTCCGCGCCAGCAGGTGCAACGGCAACGTTCCGCGCCGCCGCTCAACCAAGACGACGGACGACGGGGCCTACAACGGATGCAGACGAACCGGAACAATGGCGGAAGATACGCGATCGTACCGGGTGAACTCGATTATCCGGACGAAGACGACGACGACGACGATCGCAACAACGGCGTCAACGACGACAACGACGACAACGACGACGACGACGACGACGACGACGACGTTACGAGAAGCGCTTGGAACGGTAGACGAGCCTCACCGGTGCGACGCGGTAGCGTAAACACGCCTCAAGGTAAAGCGATCTTTATTGTCGATTCGATCGAAAGACGAAAGTTTTACTCGAGGTTAACTTGTCGATAGGACGTTACACGAGAGTACCGTTGCAAGACGAGGATCCTCCGGCCCTTCCGGAAAGGAACCTTCAACAGGAATACTCGACGTCGCCGAGGAACAACCTGGCGACGAAGAAACTTCACGAGATATTGACGACTCCGCGAAAGCCAAGGTCTAGATCGGAGGAACGAACCCTATCGCCAAAGAGGCAACAGAGCGTGAATCAAACCGGTACGCCACAAAGGAGAACCCTCACCCCAGCTGGATCCCCAAGCGGTACGCGCCAATTTCTCTCCCCTTCCTTCCATTATTTTTCATAAGACCGTCTTCAGTGGTCAGTAAGGATGATAACTCGTTCTTTTTTTTTCCCTCTTTCTCTTTCCCTTTCGCACAGGTCATACCTTTAGCCCGACCTCTCGTACGACTCCTCAAGGAACTCCGCAAAATCGAGCGTTTCCAGCGAACGGCCCTCAAACCTCGACACCGAACAAAGAACCCTCGGCTAGGAGGTGTCTACCCCTCGTTGAGAACTCGTCCCGACAACGGGACGTATGTCCAGCCAGTAATTGCGGCAGACTTCGTTACGTTGGTACGGCTCCGGTCGATCTTGCGTCGATGGTTCACGGAGAACCGCCGCCTCGTTATGGATATCTCGAAAACGGTCCGGAATCTATGCCAATGGTGTCTGGTTCTCCGAGGTATCAGGTACTTCCGGCCGATCAAAAGAGGAACGGCTATCAGAGCGTGGAGAGCGCGTTTATCGCGAGGACCGCCGTAGTAAGTAACGTCGAAAGACTTGGAAATCTTGTTTCGAGAAAAAGAGAGAACCTTTCTTCCTTTACGTCAGGTACCACCGTTATCTCCGCCGCATAGCGACGTTAACACGACCCTGGCAAGCGCGTTGGAGAAAAATGATCGAAGAAATGCCCCGCTATTGCTCGTCCTGGTAGGCGTTTTAACCTGTGGCCTGGCCATCTACCTCTCCTGGACGCAAGGAAGAAGGTAAGAGAGACGAGTGAAACGCGCCAAAGCGAAGACAATGACGTCCCCGTTTTCAGATATTACTTCGACAGTGCTGCCGGTTGCGGTGCCTGTTGCGCCCTAGCAGGAGCTTGCAGAAGTTTAAGAAGGACCTGGACCGGGCTGGGTCTCGCGGGACTCTCCGCGCTGAGTTGCGGCGGACTCTTGTTGCTAGCTGCGAAATCGCCCAGACCAGGAACTCCTCTTCACGACGTCACCGCCGGTGCTTTGTGCGGAGTTTCGCTTTTAGGCGCTTGCCTCGCGCTCCTCGCCGTGTTAACGCCAAAGTGTAACTTGGGTAGACACAGGAGAGTGCACTCTTGGATCCCTCGGCTGTCGCCTTGAATCGTTTTAGACATTTTCATGAACTCTCGTAAATACGTTGAATTGGATCGTATCAGAGCGGACGACTTACTTTCATTTTCGGATCGTCGTTGCGATTATAGAAACACAACGTGTCCTAGTCCAGTCGATACGCATATGTATACGTTAGAAAGTATCTTCGTTTTTACGAACGACGAACCGTCGACTCTCGAGCAAGGACCCTTCAAAGCTCTTTGGAGGTGCCAAATCTATTTCATGACATGCATGTACGCGCGTGTGAAAAGTAGGTGTAAGAAGACTCGTATCGTCCAATTCCTACGACCCAAGTGGCCTTGTACTTCCCATAGATTGTAAGAACCGACAGTGTAATAAAATTTCTACGATCGTCAACAAGAATATCACTCATTTGAAATTCGTTGAAGGATCGCAGATAGATCCACGACCAACGGATGTTAAGTTCCTTATCGTGGATTCGCGTGGAGGAAGCGAGGTTCCTTCGCGATAACTATGAGTAATCGAATATTTATAGTCCCTGGTCGGTCGACGAGAAAAGTCAGAGTCCATTTCGTTTTTTATCGAATAGTTTATACCGTTAACGCGTTAACGGATTAGAGGAGAAAGATCGCTATCGGGAAAGGGAAACAAAAAGAGAGATAAAGGAGAAAAGTGACGCAGCGTTGCAACTAAAAACGAAACTCGAGCGACAGATGGCCTCGAAACGTTGTCGAGAAAAATGCTGAATGGTATTCGGCATGCGCGATCGGAAACGACGTGTCAGGGGACGTGCCACGCCTTGAAAAAATAGGGAATCGAAATCGTGATCGTTCGTTGCGTTAAAAGTGCGACATGGACGTCCTCGGCGTTACATTCCTCGTCTTTCAATTCGCTTACGCTTACGAAAATTTATTGATCCTACGAGATATGAGTAACGATAATTCCTGGAAAAACAGCAGAAAATTGGTATGTGCCGCCAAAGGCGATGGGGATGCTCTCGTATGGAATATCGAGTTAAATCAGCTGGAAAACTGGTATTCGTTCAAGAGCAAGGAATACGATTTCGGTAAAGACGGTTTTTCTTCTCTCTAAAGAAACGACGTATTTTGTCGGTTCTTTTTCTTTTTTCGTACTTGCAGGCTTCCATAGTACATACGGCTACGAAGAGAGCGTCATCGATTGTCGCTTAAGTCCTCATAAAAAATGCAAGTGGAATGCGAACGAGTGGAAATTCACCAACTCTATATCGAGAGCGATGGGACCGGTATTGGACGATCGATGGGAAGGTCTGGCGTAAACTTTCGATAGAGACAAATTAGTCGAGAAAATAACATCTCTCGGATCTGTCTCTTGGCGAGATATCTTTTCAAAAAGTTTCGTCAGATTTCAGAGAATACGATAATTTCAATGAGATAAATCAATTCGTTCCTACGGAGAAATTGGCGAAAAACGGCGCACTCGTATTTTCGATTCGTGGCTCGACGGACGCTCATATATTGCTTTGCGATGGGGAAAATTTTCGAAATTCCTTTTGTTACTGGATCATTATTGGCGGATGGGGAAACAGGAAATCAATAATACGTAAATGTCCCCAGGGTATACCACCGGGTTATCCATCGGCCAAATCTGAATGCGCCGAAGAAAAAGCTACCAACACGGTAAGAATTCTAATTTTCAGATCGTGAAAAAGAATAAAGGGAAACCGAAAAAAGTAGTAAAAACTTTTTACGACGTAGCTCGATGTAGCATTGAATCCAGCGGAATGGAGACACTTTGTTCTCAGATGGAACAACGTAACGCGAACGATAACTCTGTGCAACGAAAAGAAAATTCTGTTAACGTATGTAGACCAAGGACTCGTTTTCAACGATCAAGAGAATTATCACATCTTCCATAAGAGTTTAAAACCGATTTTATTCCGATATCACATATGTGAGTTTTCGATCGTATCGAGTATTAGACGTGATTTTTCTTCTTTAAACTTTTTTCTCCCATTGCAGATAATTACGTTTACACGGACAAATTGAATACCACTCTAACCAGTCCGAAAATACCTTTCCAATATCAGACTCTCTGTTTCGTACTTTCAATCGGTCTGTGCGCAAAGTGTAGCATGAAAATTTCGGTGATCGTATCGAGCAAGTACGTTTCTAATGAAACACAGACGATAGTGACAGGATTCGCGGCGGTCCATAAATTAGCGACATGGCAATACGTGAAAATTAATGCGACTATTTCGTCGAACGATAACGACGACGTAACAGTACAAATCGTACCAATGATCGAGAACGAGAAGGAACAAGGCTTTTGGGCGGTCGGAAATATCCGAAGCTGTTCTCCGTTAGGTGAATTTGTTTCCGATAAATTCAACGAGATGTACTTTATATGTCTCTCGAAAAAAAAACTGACGTAATTGGATTTTCAGACGCAACGAGACTCTCTAAATTGATGTTGACTAAAATCTACGAAAATAGATACCGTTGGCCCAACGTTTCGTGTCAAAAAATATCTTATAACGATAACGAAGTCGTTGACGCTATGCTCGAAGTATCAGAATTTCAAAGCAGTAAGCGTAATTAAAGCGGTGATTGTAAAAGTTGCCTAGATCGTATACGCGCGCGCGTAACATCGTATATTATACGCATATTACGGGTAAACATACGTATATTATGTACGGGCCACTTTTATAATTACCGGTACAATCAATCGTTCATTTATCGTTCCGATACGCATTTGCTCTACGGCTGGGAAGACATTTCGTCGCTTTATCTATCGTGATTTCGCAGATGACTTCGACTGTCCAAACGGAAAGTTTTGCTCGACGTCCTGTAAAGACATATTCTCCGAGTTCGAGAACGATTGTAAAAGTATTGCGATTTGTGAAAAAACAAGCTGTACGTGTTACAGAGGTTTGACGGGGAAACAATGTGACGAGCGTAAGTTCATATTCCGTCCGTTTTAACAGGTCAGTAGTAATAGCGTCTCTTAACGACTTCTATACGATGATATTCGCAGCTTGCGATGCAAATCGATACGGATATGCGTGCAAAGAAAGCTGCGGTCAATGCTTGCATCAACCGTGTAACTCTGTAACGGGGATCTGTACGAATTGGAAATGCAACAACGACGATAAACGATATTACGTATCGCCATATTGTAAAACAGGTAAAGATTTGTCAAGGTTTAACGGACAATACGTAACATCGAGTGAAAATATAAACGATTCGTTTATTTCAGTAATCGAAGCGTTGCCACCTCCTACTATCAACTTTCTAAATAAAACGTACGTTGGTGCTGGAATAATTGCAAAGGACGAGTATAAGGAGACGATAACCGAGTATTGTTTTCTCATTCGTGTAAATGATATTCTTTCGTATGTTTCATAAGAGAAAAAGATGATGAACGTTAGATAATGATAATCTACTCGTTCCTTTACAGAACGATATAAACGTTTTTAAGAGCGACGTTTGTACGACGTACAACGAGATATCTCGAAATACTACGGCGTTGGAAGCGAACTTTAAAGATCTGCAACCTGGAACGCGTTATACGATCTCGTGCAACTTACGAATCGGACAAGAGCGTACCGTCATAGAAGGCCTCTTAACGAACTTTACGACTCCCTGTGATCGTACGTCGACCAACAGAATTATCCTTACGAGTAATTAATCTCCAGCATCTCCATTGATCGATTCTTCCAGAGAATATAAAGTTCAACGTTGAGACGAACGAGACCGATTTAACGATAACGAATGAAATAATCGGGGAAGTCGATCATCCGTGTCCATTGCGTTGGTACGATCTTTTCGTTCGGCGAAACGACACGAACGGTATCATTTACGAAGGGAATTTGGCTAGATTTCCGTTTACAGTAAAAGTCGAGCCTGGCACCATTTACGACGTAGACGTAAGTGGGAAGGATTCGCAGATCTTATCGCAAAGTATTCAAACTCAGGACGGAGGTTAGTAAAATTATCTACGAACGATTACCATCGCATGGACGCGTGAGGAATAATTATTTTTCAACGCTGCGTACGCGTGCGTAGTACCTTCGCAGGTGACAAATGTACGAGTTAGATTATTACCCAACGATAAAGCATCTATAGAGTGGGATCCACCGAAGCGGCCAAACGGAAAGATCGTAAGATACAAGATAGAGTTAAAGGTAAATTACTACAAAATTCATCAATTTGCGGGATTTGACGAAGCAAAGTTTTCGTCGCGTGCGTAGGTGAAGATTTATTTCGGCTGCAGGGATCACAAGCTACCTTCTGTCCCGAGATACATTCAAACAGAATTTACAACGGTTACTAATATCACGTTCTCGGATTTATCGGCGTACGCAAGGTATACAGTCGCGATTACCGCCTATACTTCGAAGGAAGGACTGCAAATGGAAAAAGAATTTTTCACAGAAGCTACAGGTGTTTAAAACTCGGAACCAACGATTTACAATTTTCGGATACGCGTGAACCGATCGTTTGCAATTCTTTCAGAAATACCACGATCGATCCTCGCTCGTTTGAGATTGGAAAATAATCTCTTTATTTGGGACCTACCGAAGGATTGTTCGACCATTTCCGGGCCGATCAAGGCAACGAGATTGATATTTAGCAGCGTCGACGATCCCGAAAGCGATCAAACGATAGAGAGACAAACGGGCTCGATGTCGCTCGATATCGACAAAGTACCGCTGAACGGCCACGAAAGATACAAACTACGAGCGTATCCCATACGAAATTATCACAAAGCTCACAATAACAGTGCTTACGTGGAACTGACGTTCGTTAGCCCACCGAAAGGTGAGTAGCGCCGCGGGTCGATCAACGCGAACGTGTTCGACTATTACTCTCGAATTTAATTCGCAGCTCCGACGTCGGTGAGAAACCTTGAGATATACGAATTCGATGCTCGCGCAATGACGATTTCATTAAGATGGCAAGAACCATTGCCGCCGAATGGAGAGATAGATTACTATCTCGTCGAAAACTGCTACGGGCGACTCTGCCAGAATAAGTTCAAATATAAATCAGCGAATCGACGCTGTACGCTTTGGGACGATTACGTCTGCTCGAGGATCAAATTGTCGAACGATATGTATTCCACGATAATCGTAAGCACGACGTTCCATCGATTAATCGTTAAACGCGTATCGTAAGGCAGATAGAAAGAACGCATTTCCCATGATCTTTCAGGTGACAACTTACAACAAAAACGTCAGCCATCCGGGCCAATCGTCGTACATCGATTACAATCCGTATGCAATTGGTAATTTTACGTATAGGATACTAATACGCGATGTACATACGAGTATGGATAGGTTGTCCCACCTAAATCGGAGATATAATTCGGAGTGCCGGTTTCGGTTGGACGGACTATCCGTACAGGCGTACTCGTACGTACACGTCGATTAAGACGCTACCGTCTTGGTAATTTCTTAGCCGGAAAACCGGACGCACCGAGGAATTTCACCGTTCGATTCGGCGACGAAGGCGTCGCGAATTTGAGTTGGTCTCACCCTTGGAGAACGAGCGTATCGCTCGCCGAATTTCTTATTAGAGCCGAAGTAATCGAGAGTAACTTGAGAGGAGAGAATTTCGTTTCGGATGGGGAACGACGTCGATCTTGTCGCTATCGAATCGTCGATTATCGACGAGAGTACGAGACGACTATGAATCTGTTATCGTCGACCGAATATCGATTGAGCGTACTCGCCGTGACCATCGATAAGAAAGAGGGTGAGAAAAAGATCATCTCGATTCGTACACCAAACTCTGTCGCTTTCGAGGAGGAGAAATTGACGTACGCGGTCGTGAGCAATACGACGATTCTTCTGAAAATCCCAAAGGTCGTGAACGATACTAAAAACAGTACGATGTACGTCGTGGTAAAGGGTAAATATCCGTGCAAGCAATACACGAGGTTGAACGAGTATCTGACCAGAGAGGCGAGCGTCAAGCGCGACGAGAGTGCCTGGCTCGCTGCGACCTTTTCCGTAAGTATCACAACCCCCGTGCAACCCTATTATAAACTATCGACTCACGACTCACTTAATCATCTTACAAGCGTTCTTCGTCCTTCTCGTATCTCAGACAGATCAATATTCCGGGAAAGAATTCTACGTCGGTGACGATCGGATCTACGCGAAGGCTAAAAATTGTCCGTTGAGTCCGGACGATCTGTATACGGTGATCGTGATATTGCAAGCCGATGAGACTTGGTCGCGTCGACTCGTTTTGACGTCGATTCGCTCGGCTTACGTATCGAAGCGATACGAGATCTGGCCAATTTTGATCGTGGTACTTCTCCTCGTCCTTTTCATTGCATTTAATCTTTATCGAAGGCACGAATCTTATCTTTTTATTCCATCGTTTTATTGTTCCATTTGGTTCTATCCTACATTGATTTCTATACTTTTTCCCTTGCTCTCTCTCTCTCTCTCTCTCTCCTCGGCTCAGACGTACCAGGGAAGGACCGAAGACGAACGTTATCCTCTTACGCGAGAACGTAGGAACGAGCGAGAGTTTCAAGAAAGTCGTACCTCCGTCGCCGATTTCGTTTTCGGAAAGGCGTTCCTCCTTGCGCCAAAGCGTCACGACGGACGAGGACGTACCGCGGGTGATCGAAACGACAGAAAATGACGATCCACGTATGCCGATCAAGGTGAAGGACTTCGAGGATTACGTGAGAAAGGCGATAGAGTCGGGTCTGTTGGACAGGCAATACGAGGTATCGTTAAATTTTCGATTCGATGCTCCCGTTAGGAGTAGAGACACTAGGCGTCTCGATTCATGCGATACGCATTATCGACGAAAATGATTCGTTCAAGACGTTTCCGAGGGGTCAAACGAAGCCGTGGGACTACGGGAAATTGGCGGATAATAAATCGAAGAATCGTTACGGAAATCTCATAGCGTGTAAGTAAGACGTCAAGAATCATTTAGCGATAGCGATAGGTACGGCCGCTCGCTAACGTGGTTATTGCTTAGATGACGAAACTCGAGTGATATTGAAGAAACTCCCGGATGACCCTTTCTCCGATTACATCAACGCTAATTACATCAAGGTGAGCGAATGACTTGGCTAGGAACGTCCTCGTTCGTTGTAGAAACTCGTCTTTTAATGATCCAACGTTGCTTGCTTTCGAATAATATGGGAAAAGGGTTACAAAAAGGAAAAACGTTACATAGCGACTCAAGGACCAAAGGCTAACACGATCGTCGATTTTTGGCGCATGATTTGGCAAGAGGAGGTCCTCGTTATCTGCATGCTCACTAACGTCGTTGAAAATGGGAAGGTTGGTTCAAACTGGGCTCATAAAGCATACTTTGTCCTTAAATAAACGTCGCGTTAAGGTTTCGTCGCGTTTCTTAGAACAAGTGCGAACGATATTGGCCGGACATCGGTAAGAGGAAGAAATACGGTGACGTAACGGTCCTTAACGCCAAGCACAACGTCTTCGCCGACTACACCTTCAGAATCTTGCACGTAACGTGCGATGACGAAACTCGCAAGGTAAATCGAAGCTCGTACGCGAAGATGAGATAAAACGCGTTAACTTTCCAACGAAGAATCCGACAATATTTCTACGTAAGAGTCGGCTCGTTTGAATCGTGCCTTGAAAACTAGGTCGAACATTTGCATTACACGGCATGGCCCGATCACGGAGTACCGATGTACACGCACTCCGTCGTCACCTACTTGAAGAAACTTTTGGCAACGCAAATTGGAAACGGACCCATGGTCGTTCACTGTAGCGCCGGCGTAGGTAGAACCGGGACCATCGTTTCGTGCGACATTTGTCTGAGACGCGCAGCGGTCGAGGGGGTAAGTAAGAAGAAAGACGGGTAAGTAACGAGAGGAGAGGAATAAAATCGCAAGAAGTAAATTTCACGGCGGTCGATCGATCGATCGATCGATCGATCTTTAGGTCGTCGACGTCTTCTCGGAGACGCGATCGATCAGAAACGAAAGGGCCAACATGGTGAACAATAAGCAACAATATTTGTTCGTTCACTTGGTCCTGATAGATTGTCTACTCGCTTTACCAACCTCGTTACCATGCAACGAAGCCCTACCAACGAAGATCAAGGAATTAAAGAAACAATTGGGAATACAATGGCAAAGGTACAGGGATGCATCCGCATTATCGGTGTAGCAACCTAATTACCTACGAGACCTGCCTTTTTTTTCTACTTTTGCAGACTCGAAGACACTGCCTGGCAAAGCGAAGCCCTTCGGCCTCCGATCTCGCAAACGTCCTTGTCGGAGTCTAACCTAGCCAAGAATAGATATCCAGAATTAGTATCAAGTTCGATCGCTTTCGTCCGATATTCCGAAAAGTCTTAAACTCGGTCTGCGCCCCTATAATTTCTAACGCAGCATTCTCGTTCGTTCATTTTTAGAAAAAATCAGCAGAATATTCTTGAAAAGATATCCGGCGCAGGACGAGGACAGCGATTACATAGCCGCGGTTTACGTCGACGGAGTCAGGACACAAAATCAATATCTGTCGAGCCAACTTCCACTGCCATCCACGTTCAACGACTTTTGGAGAATGATCGCCGAATTTAAAGTCGAGCTCGTCGTCGTTCTACAGCCTCCCGATACCGACGATCCCGTTAGTAACGATCGAACGACGTTAAGAATACGATCGAACGAATCGATTCTTAACGTCGATTAACTCGATGATCCTTTTCAGAGCTGTTGTCCTCTCGTTCCGACGACCACCGAGTTTAAACCGACTCCTTATATAAACGTGATTACGAAGGAACTCGTGGAAACGGAATATTACGTGTCTCGTAGATTGACGCTCGTCGATAACTCCGAGGTAATAGAACGGCGGAGACGATCGATGAGACGGAATCGACGTTTATGCGATTTCAACGTTTTTCAGAAACCCAAGACGGAACATCCGGTAACGATCTTAACTTGTACGCAATGGGAATCTGGGAGAAATAAGGATCCTCCACCGGTAATCGCGTTAGTAACCTTGTGGCAGGCCGCAGGTCGAATAGCTAGGATCGATAGTCCGACGGTCGTACTTTGCCAGTAGGGTTCTTTCGACTTTTCTCGTAATTTGTTGTCGAAAGAAACGAAATGCGCACGTGTATAATGTTTTTTTTCTTTTTTTCTTTTTTTGTTAGCGACGGCGTAACCGGCTGCGGTGTTTACTTGGCGCTGAGTTTTCTGTTAGAAAGGATGGCCGTCGAAAGGGAATGCGACGTTTGCTTGGCCATTCGAGCGGTAAAACGATCCAGACCGGATTTCGTTCGATCTCTCGTAAGCACGACGAACGTCTTCCTAAAAACTCGTCGATGAGAAACGTTTTAACAAGGTGATTTTTTTCCTTACAGAAAGACATGGAGTACTTGTACAACGCGGCGTTAATATATACGGAATATTTCGAAACCTATGCTAATTTCTCTTAAAATTGAAACCAACGAGAGCACAAAGATTACACTCGCTTTATTGTACGATAATAAATTGAATAAAGATGGTAACGCTCAATATGCTCCTATCCGATTGCGATCATCGATCTACCTGGTCGTTGAACGAAAGAAAAAAAGAAAGATAAAAGGAGAGAAAGAGAAGGAAGGCGGCACCTGCCCTACCCTACCTTCCGCACCGAGTCGAGCTTCTCGATTTCCCCGATAGAGAGAGCTTCGATCGAAGCGAGTACGATAAACCGTAAGTTCTTTGGAAAAAGAGAGGCGTAAAGTCGCGACGTTCCGTAAACGCTTGCTGCTCGATCTCTTAACGCGCATCTCGTACAACGATTGGACTCGCTCTTGGCATTTCTCCGTGCTACGTCTCTTGCCAAGGACATTGTCCTTCTCCTCGCGTCGTCTTCGTCGTCGTGGTCGTCGTCGTGGTCGTCGTCGTGGTCGTGGTCGTCGTCGTCGTCGTCGTCGTCGTCGTCGTCGTCGTCGTCGTTGCCGTGGCCGTTGCCGTGGCCGTTGCCGTCGTTGTCGCGAGAAAAAAGAAATTCTTCGCTTCTTATCGTACAAAAAATTCAAGGTCGTCGTAAATCGCGAGGAGTCAGCGAAGGAAGGTGCAAACGAATAACGACAAGTAAGTATATTCTTTTGTTTCGTCGTTAGCGCTGCGTTTCGAGCATCGTCGCGCGAACGAGTAACGACTCCTCGAGCAAGGACTTTTGCCAGACGAGAGAGAAAATTAGCCGCGACGTCGTCGCGCTGCGAGAGAATCGCGTCCTCTTTCCTTCGAATCGACTTACAAGCTTTTTGAGAAAAACTTGACACGCGTGTGTCATGGTTCGTTTCAAGGCCACAGGGAGACGTGGACATATTGGCCGCGTGAACTCGATACGCGTCGAACGCGCGACGATTTGCTCCAGCGGAGTAGACCGCTGAAAAGCTTCCTTTCGATCGCGCATTCCTCTACTCGAGATCGAATCGATAGGAGGAGCTTCGAGACGAAAAAGAAATCGAGCTGCGAACGTACGATTATGCGCTTGGCACGTCGCGCGAGACCGCTTGTTGTTCCCTTTTCCGTTATATAAGAAGCACGCTTCACGAATGTGCCATAGTCGGCCATCTTGATTGACGTCATGCGTGGCGCGCAATTTAATCCTACGCTCTACGTAAATCCCAATCGTCGCGCGAACTCTTTCGCCTCGTTTCAACGATCGATCGAACCTATCTCGCGTTTTCGTTTACCCTATCGGATTTCTCACTCGAAAATTCTCACTTCGTAAGGACGATGCGTCGACTGTTCCGTCCCAATTCGTCCACGCGTGTTAACGCACGTTTCACTTTACGATCGAAAGGAAACGATTGATTCTACGCGACTCATAAACGTCGCTCTTCGAAACGAGCCGTGCCGCGATAATCGCTTGACATTGTCTCGCAACGCCTCGTTAATACGACATAAGATTTTTTTCCGGCAAAGCGACTCTCGCGCGAGAAATAGGGGGAGGTAGCGTCGTAAAAACGTCCTCTTTTGTCAGGGTGCCTTTAAGAGTGCAATTTTTTTTATCGATTTCGCGAGCAAACAAGAGATCTTATTTCCTCTAGGCACGAGCAACGTCGTTAAACGATCGCGCCTAACTCCGACAATCGATCCGACCGTGGCCCAAGTTGACAGCAATTTAAAATCGCTTCTCCTCGCCGGATACACAGAACGGACGGATTAGAGATTTTCTCGCAAAGCGCGCGATCATTCTGGATTATCTTGAATTTCTCGACCGCGCGTGTTTCCGCGTTACCGCGCGTAACGCGATATCCTCCCATTTTCCTTTTTCATTTTTTCCTTCGTTTATCGGCGGAGATAAGATTTTCTTTTTTTTTCGCGTATAATGTACGGACGAGACGGAGGGATCTTCTCGAACGAAAAATGAAGACACAGGGTCTTTTCAGGGGGAAAAAGAGAAAAATGTCGAATGCCTCGGCAAGGAGTAGCAAGGAGAGCAGAACGGAATCGGTCGCGAGAAGCTGGACGCCTAAGCCCGTTCTAGATCCAGAAATAACGAAAGATCTTCCCTTGATCGACGCTTACGTGGGCATTCTGAAGGAGAAGAAGGACATATCCAAGGCGATCGAAGCCATATCGATCGTTTTGCCGGGTTTCGATCACTTGAAACGTTGCTCGTCCAATAAGATCCTCCTGGCACCCGTGAAATCTTTCGATACGAACGACGACGTGCCGGTCCAGGAACGACTAAAGATCTTTCTCGAGGAGAAATCTTTCGATCTCTCTCTCTTGGAAGACGATTTGCGCGTCGTCAAAGTTCCAGGAAGAAACGCGAGGTCGAAGGCGCAGGCGGCTCGTGCGTCGAAGATTTGGCCGTTAAAGTTTCATCCCGATCCTTTCCTCGAGGCGATCGTCGACGGGTCGATTTTCAACGAGGATCAACTACGAGGAATCGATAAGTACATGACGGTCGCCGTAACAGCGGCTAAATTGGAGGCTGTCGGGGATTCCAATTGCAACGGCAGCGCCGTCATCGTCGATCCCGAGGACGGCGGTAAGGTCCTCGCGATCGCCGCTTCGAAAATGGACCGACATCCGATGTGGCACGCGTCGATGTTGGCCGTCGACCTGGTCGCCAAATTACACGGCGGGGGTGCTTGGAACTTGTGCGAGGAAGGAGGTGTCGGGCCCTCTCGAGTTAGCGACCGGAACTTCGAAGGAAGAATGAAAACTATCAAAAGAAAATACGAGGAGGAGGCGCCGCTTTGTTATCCGAGGACGTTGTCCAAGATAGAAATTCCTTCGGTGGGATCCCTCGAAGCTAAATGGAAGTTACAAGGTCGGCGAAATAACGGTCCTAAAAGAGCTGACGCGATCGCGGAGCCAAGTACGGGCGAAAAACGTGGTCCGTACTTGTGTACCGGCTGTTGGGTCTTCTTGCTGAAGGAACCGTGTCCGATGTGCGCCATGGCCCTCCTTCATTCGAGAGCAGCGAGAATATTTTACGGCACGTCGAACGAGAGGACCGGTGTTCTAGGATCCAATGGGATCTTGCACGCGGTTCCGGGACTGAATCATCGTTATCGCGTTTGGAGTGGAATATTGGAAGGAATCTGCGAGGAGGTCTCCAACGAAATTCAACGAAGGAACGTCGAGAGCCCGTGAATTGACGACGTCCGATTCTTCTCCGATTTCTTCCGGGGCGGGATATCTCGGACGTATAGCCGTCGTCCGCCTTACCACCGATTTACGATCGCGAGATCAATAGCGAGAGCAAGTGGAAGAAGAACTTGGAAAAGAGACGCGTGATCCGTGCGCTGATCGTTAAGAGCAATAATATGAGAGCGACCTTGGTACATCGGTATAATTTCCAACGATGCCTCCGAGTCCGCAGCATCTGCTCCTATTTCCTTCTTCGTACGAGCGTCGTTCGTACGTGCTACGTATCGCGTTGACGCTCGCGCGCTCGCCTCTACGTACAACGACGCTTTGTACTTCCACGATCGTGGAAATTCTCCTTCTCCTCCTCCTCCTTCTCCTTTGTCTTTAGCTTCGTTTCGCTCGAACGGCCTCCGTCTTTGCATACTTTGTTAATAAAGTAACGAACGTGTCGAAGAAACACGAGATAAATCATTTTCTTACGCCTTTCCACACGTTGGTACTTGCTTCCGCTTACAAGATACAACGCTTACCACAATCGTCGTAGTTCCATGACACCCGCGCGAGTCGAAATAATTCATCTCGACGGTGCGATGTGGTAATGCGATTACGTGATCCTTCTAAACGAAATCCATCGTAGATACGGTGAGAAAAAAGTGATGACGAAGGAACGTTAGATCGATGACGAAACGACTCGCCCGTTTCTAGTATTTCTAGTGTTCACTACTTGCGCGTATTCGTCGTTCCGTTAAGTCTCCCATTCGAGTGTCGGCGAGATTTTTAGGCGGAGACGGACGGACAGACGGACAGAAAGAGAGAGAGAGAGAGAGAGAGACAGCCGTAATCTTTTCGACGCGGTCGTGTCCGCACGATAGGCCTGTTCCACGAACGCTTTAATTCTCGTGTAAGCGAACGGCGTGTACGAACATACATAGAAACGATGACCCATCGGATTGACTCCAATCAGCGAAAACGCGAGAGACGCGAGACGCGATGGAAGTCGCATCATTCACGATTCACCGACTACCGATCGATGTGCACGAGTATGCCTTGCGGCGAAGGAGAAGAACGGAAAATTTTTGAAGATCGAACGAGAGTAGCGCACGCTGGTGCTTTTCGCCGATCGACCGACCTTCTTCTCCTGCTCTAACGAAATTCTATTCTATAGATCGTTCGTCGACCAAAAGCATTCTAGGTATTTATACGAGGAACGCTTCGATTAATACGTCGTATACATCTTTTTTGTTGCAGATACCATCGTCGTTTTCGAAGGATTTGCTTTAGAAAAAGAGATGGAAAACGCTCGAAGAAGTTGAGGAAGTGAAGAAGTGGGTCTCGCGAGCGAGTTCGAGCTCGATATCAGAGATAACGTCTAGAGAGAGAGAGAGAGAGAGAGAGAGAGAGAGAGAATAATTAATCTGCATAGCAAACAGACGACGCGTCGCTTTTACTTCTCTCCCTCTCTATTTTTATTCGTCACAGTTATTCGAAGCAGGTATTCGAAACAGTAGATACGAATCGAGAAGAAGGAGGGAAGGAGAAAAAGAGCGAACCTTGCGAGCTGAAAGACGGAGGAGACTTCCATAATATAGAGCAGAGTCGCATTTTGCTCATCAACACTGAGTGATTCCAATTGACGATCGTCTCGACCCTCGGGCTTTCGTCTTATTGGTCAGCCTTTTAATACGTTGCGTTACCATTGGATCGCTTCTTTCGACCGATCGACGGCACACTCGCTCGAAAAGGCTCTTCGTAGGCACAGTATCGAATCGTCCATCGAACGAAGTGATCGATATCTCTCTGCCTACCTTTATTTCTTTCCCTCTCCCTGTTCGTCCGTCCGTCCGTCCGTCCGTCCGTTCGTCCATCCAACCCCATCTATCTCGATCGAATTTATCTTTGAGCATTTAGTAGAAACGTGGTCTCTACCAGGCCTAGTGAAAATCAACGCAAAACAGTTCGCTGTCCGTCGACTCTGCTTGTAATATCGGCTGAATGGCTATCTATTGGCTCTTGCTGTTCGAAAGACTTTGATCGGTTTTCATAGCTCGCTCGAAGATAATAAGTATATATGCAAAGTTGTAGAGGAAAGCGAAAGTGTTCGAACAAAAGAGGAAAGAAAAATACATCATTCGTTTTGGAGTGAATTTCACGAAAAGTCGATACACCTTGGCACGCGTTGAATATTTTCGAAATCGTAGAGGGAGAAATCTGACGGATCAGTGGTGCCCCAACGCACGGAATTTCGCTCCTGCTTCTAAAGAGAGTTTATTTTTTTGTCGGCGCAATGGAGCGAAGGATTCTGAAAATGTGGTGATAACGTGCGGAGGCAGAGGCCTTTGACAAACAAGACACTATCCAATGTGTGAGCAATAGTCGTTAGAAAAGAAAAAGAATTAGAATTCAACGTCAGGTTCGTCGTGTCAGGTGATACGTATGACCGACAAGTATCTACTCGTGAAGTAATAAAGACTAATAAAGGAAACAAGAGAGAGAGAAAAAGAGAAAAAAAAAACACTTTATCCGTATTGCGATAGGAAAGAGGTGGATAAAAAAGAAGAATAAACGAAAAATCTAAAAACAAGATGCATTGCAGCCAAGGCGTGGCAATGGTATTCGAAGACGCGTTCGTCGTCTTTTCACGTTTTTTGTCGCTAAAGTCGCGGGGCTGCGCACTTTTGGAAACACATCGGCAGCGCGAAACCACCGGCATCAAGAAACTTTACAACAGTTTCTTCGTGATGTTCTAAGGGAAGCTGGAATTTGGATATATTCGCCCTCTAGAAGCCTACGAGTGGTCGGGTGATGCGCTTCCGTACGCTTCCGGAGTGTCCAAAGAGCCGGAGCCGAAAAAAAATCAAAGAAACTCGAGATAAACGGAAGTACGCTCGGCGAAGGTGTGCCTTTTGATCGATCGAGGAGGGAGGGAGGGAGGGAGGGAGGGGCGGGAGGGAGGGAGGGAGAGAGAGAGAGAGAGAGAGAGAAAAGGATACTTCGACGAATGTCTGCGAACGTCAAAATTCTTCCCGGTCCCTCGTTCGCAATTGTCACATCGATGATCGATTATGTCGATTAGACGAAAGACCGCAAGACGGATTTCTTCGTTCTCTCCCGACTTATTCTCTCGAGAACGTTTTCATTTCCTAGAGGATAAGGCTAGATAAGATCGGAGATAGCTGAATTTGAATCAGGATATCGCGCTATCATTGATAAGCGTCGAGGCCGCTTAATGGAGCTCCAAATAATAATGGATGGCGGTACGGAAACCCTGAACGAAGCTATGTGGTTCGCAGACACTCCGTCGCCTCCGTACGAACAACTATCGCCTCCTAATCGTCCGAACAGATGCGATGGAATAGCAGCGCAGCAAGTAAGTAGAAAGGAGCGCTCGCGGACGCCCGTTCCTCTTACGATAACGCAACTTTATTTGTTCCCGATCCAGGTAGCCGCCGATTATAACGATTCTCGGGATACTTTGTGGCAAGACAAGCAGAACGTGCTAAAAAGCTGTTCGGAAGAGGGTACTGCACGAATACGTTCGAGCAACGAGTCGCCGTGTCACGTGTCCTCGTCTCCCGAGCAACAAACGAGCAGTCCATCTCAGCCAAACAATTTGAAACGTCGAACCGCCGCTGGCGAACCGACGATACAGCCCGTTTCGGAACTCGATAGGAAGCACGCTAGAAGAGACGGTCAGTACGCGAGAGAGGGCGTTTTATCTCTTCCATCTAGAATGAAATCACCTGTTGCTTGCTGAATCGTTCCCGCACGAAAGGCACGACTTCGAAGCGTTTGCCACGCTATCCTCTGCGGGTCAATTATCAATTTACGAGTGACGACCGCGTCTTCGCGTAGTACCGTTCCGGTTCGCGTTAGACGTCCCTCCTATGCTCCTCCTACACGTGTACGCGCGTACGCGGGGCCCTGTACCGACTCCGTCTTCTCGCGTGCACGAGTACGCGATAAATCTCGTTTCGCATAATGGAAATTGACATCTTCCTCTTCTACGCGACTTAACTCGGACGCGACGGGGAGCGGGGAACGTACCCGAATCTCACGACAGTCGATTTTATGCCGAAATCTCGAGAGGGTTTTCCCCTTTGAAAGAATGATTATTACATTATTGATTCCTCCCGACTAAGGCTCCTACAATAGCTCCGAGTCGCTCCTCATTATCTTAAAGTCGTTGCCATAGATAAATCATCTTAAAGGTCGTGGCCAAACGACCCCGATCGCAATGTCGTAGCCACGGCTACTACGTTTTACGTCTTCCTCGGAAATCGAATTCGTTTCTGCGATTGGACGGATCTTTAACTTGGACGTGTCTCGTTGATCCTCCGTACGAATTGTAAATTTCTCGCGCAAAGTTAATGGACGTGGCGTGCGAGAGTCGCGGCTCGTGCCAGTTCCGAGTTCGCTTTTGCATCGTCGGAAAAGCAACGCGCCGCTTTTTAGTACAAATCCGACGCCTTGTTCGCCCACGTGGTCAATCGTACTGATAACTCTTGCTTCGAGTACACAGTGTATCGAGCAGATTAGTTCGCTGTTGAAACGAGAAAGAGAGAATCCGTCGGCAGTATTCTCCAGCGCGATTAAATTCCCTAAGGGTCCGACTTTTTAAGAAAAAAAGTACTTCCTTTTCGCGTGGTGACTTTTATTTTCTCAACGGTGCCAAGTAGAATGAAGTGGAGTGAAGTCGAAAGATCAAGGGTGTCGTATTTCGAAAGTCGACGTTTTTCGCCGATAACATTAAAACATCGACGACGTTACCCGTCCTCTCAGGATACGAAAGAGAGAATCGGTCCGATGCATCATCAGTATCATGCCAATTGCGGGAACTTTCAAGGCGGTACGAATCGATCCATTGTATTCGGACGAACGCGTTCTCCCTTCGATTTGCACGATTGCTTTGTCCTCTTCTCTCGACTTTCGCGTCCGAATGGAATTGAGAGAAAGGAAAGGAACGGAAGAGATTCAAGCTAATTAATCTTTTGCTCGTAGGATCTATCGGAAGCAATGGTTCCGGTCAAGGTTGGTCCACACAGGTGGAAGAACTCGCGGAACATCTGGCCGACTTTGACGGATCTTTGTCCGCGCTGGCGGCTTCCGATCTTGCCACAGCCGTCGCCTCCTACAATATGAGGTAAGACGGAAAAGTTCTTTTTCGATCGAACGACGAGATTCAAAAGTTCGCGCGCTCGTTTCCCCCTCGGTCGGTAGAACGAGTTATCGGCGGGCGTTAGTACCGTCGGTCGATAACGTAGGTCTCCAACGTTGAACCGAGCTTGCATCGAATCTCGATCGAACCGTGTGCAGAAGTCGGAACTAGAGTCGAGACAGAAATCCGGTTCTAACCGGACGCAGTAGTTGGCATTACGTCGTACCAGCGACACGGCCACAAAATTCTAATCGGCCTCGGTTACTCTCGACGCGAGTGTAGCGTCTATGGAAAATCGTGCGTACGTTAGGAGATAACGAATTTTTTCTTTAGACAAAGGAATGAGACGACCTTACGGAAAGAGGATATACTACGTCGTAGACGTGTGGAAAATATTTTTCCGTTCGAAACGTAAACGTTCGTACGCGCGCGGGTACGACGCTATGTAAATAGTAAGGGCTTCGAACGCGTCGATAATGTAGTAATTTTTCAAGTTCGCGAAAGCACATCGATATTTGACTATAGGTCTCTATGCGCGCGTACGCGCGCGTTCATTCAAAGAGAGAAAGAGAGAAAAAATAACTCGACGCAATCTCTGCCGCATTTATATACATATGTACGCATTTATCGGTATCGATCCGAAACAGTGCGATGATCATTGGTACGTTCGCAAAGATCGTTCGATAAAGTTTGTTGTTACTTCGAGATATATGCGTGTAAGATGTACGTATGTAAATATGTAGGAAAAAATACAACTCGAAGGAAAATCCTCATCGCGTTTCGCATGCGTTCTTACTTAATAAATCACTAGTCGCGAGAGAGATAGAGATAGATAGATAGAGAGAGAAAGAGAGAGAGAGAGAGTGTAAGGCTGAAAGTGTGCGGTGGAACCGTCAGTGATCAGCTGACGCGATATAGAGTGCACGTGGAGAATATTTCCAAACGTCGAATCTTTTCGATAATACGATCGGTTTATTATTAGCTGTCGGATTTCGAGTGGTGCAAATCTTGTACGTATCTATAAACATCCTAGAATTACCGCGAGTGTGCTTCTGTTTACGAAATAGTCATCGAAAGAGGCTGCTAGAAGTGCGAATCGAAAGTAAGGCCTTTCGAAATTGCTATTGCCCATCGATCCTCGAGTATTTTTAATAAATACGAAAATAACAAGTCGAGAGATACGATAACGCGATTTCGTAACGATTGATGGGAAAAAATGCATCAGTATATAAAAAATGGGTAAGTCGAGAAACAATTCTGTTTTTTTTTTTTACCCCGTTGAGTTTTTGCAACAAAGTTACGCTCGGCGAACGCGCTAGCTCGAACTTGAGATCTCCATTGGAATCTCGCGCAAAAAAGTTTTCCGCTATTCGATCGGAGTTTATTCATTTGTAATAAAAAAAAATAAAAACTTTTACAGGACTGATATCAAAGTCGGTGCACCGGTCGGAGAACCGGTGCGTTCTAGTTTCGGCTGACCTTAGTCACTCAGTTTTTATCGTATCGGTTCCTTTCTCTGTATCTCTCTTTCCATCATCCAAAATGCTTTTTATCTATTCTGCCGAGCACGAAATAAAAAAAAAAAGAAAAAACAGATGAATCGTAACACGAAATTGTCTAAGATAATGCGTCGAATTTATTTAAATTTTCGAGAGATCACGGAAAAGACACGAATAGAGAAAGCGAGAGAGAGAGAGAGAGGAGACCGCGATTACGCGTCGATTATCGGATAATTAAAAAAAAATCGTTAATCGCTAATATTTCTGCAAGACCATCCGCGATATCGACGTTCGACTTCGCACCTCGTTCATCACGTGACTCTAGAAACATGCGCTCGTTGTTTTTATTACTATTGGATTATTATTATTTTCTGCTTCGGCTCTTTGCTAAAAAGAAATACGTTTGGTGACATTTTCAGCGAAGCTTTACTCGCCTTTCCATCGGTCTTCAAGCAGGAAGCACCGTCACCGGAAAATCAACACAACAATTCGAAGTAAGTAACGCGTCTAATAAAACGCGCTAACTCGTTGATATCGAGGTAATAAAAGGAACGTCGATCGAGAAAGAAAACAGACGGGGAAAATCGAACGGAATTTACCAGGACGCTCCCCTGCAAAGAGACGAACCGATAAACGTTCGATAAATGCTTCACGTTCGTCTTTATCGTCGTGCTTCTGACTCCTTCGGGTCAGAATCTTTAGTCCCACGCCTCGTAGAGACTTATCTGCGTCGAGAGAGAATGAGTTAACTACCAGTGTTGAGTACTAACGAGTCGAGCTGGTCGCCTCGTTAAAGACGATTTGTCCCAAATCTTCGAGATCGAAGTCGATAAATATTCGGATAAACGCAACTCCTTGCAATGTCGCATTGAGAGAGATCTCACGCGATTTATCTCTTTTTTATGACGATTTTTCTCGCGAGGACTTGGACGTGCGGTTTGAAAGGAGATATCGAGTCTCGTTCGATGCCTGATCGCAAGGGGTTAACGGATAGGTCATGTAAACCGTCGGAACGAGAGAGGGAGAGAGGGGGTGGGGAAACAATGAAAAGTTCCAAATTAAAAGTCGCTTCTTCCACTCTTCTAAATTTATAGTGAGTTGATCGAGGCAACTGTTGCATTCGACGAGTATTGTAGCGATGCGTGTTGCAGCTTGAATCACGTGACCCAGAGAGCAATAAACGGGCCAGCTCCGAACAATGCGAGCGTCGGTACGATCGAAGCGGATAACAACAACAATGGACAGACCACGGCGGCGAGTCTTCATCAGCTGCTCTACTCGGGTAACGAGGAATATCCGGCGACGTCGACCTCAGGAAATCACGTTTCTTCCTCCCAACAAGGAAACGAGTTCAACGAGGATTGTCGGTAGGAAATAAAATGCCAAGCTAAAAGCAAAAACCAAAAGGATCGATCGATCGATCGATCGATCGCGCGAAACAGTTGACGGAGAAAGAAATCTTCCGTTCGTAGGTTCCAGTACGTTCTCGCGGCGGCTACCAGCATCGCGACGAAGGTCAACGAGGAAACGCTTACGTATTTGAACCAAGGTCAGTCGTACGAAGTCAAACTGAAGAAACTCGGGGATCTGTCGGCCTACCGCGGAAGGATTTTGAAGGTACTTGGTCATGCGCTTTCCTAGCAAAAAGGAGGAACCCTTCAGGAAGACTGTTATGTTTGGGTAGCGGCATCTTAAAAAACGCTTCGGTGATATGTCACGAGATTATACGAGCGAGCTCGTGCTGGTATCACGCCGACCACGCTGCTCGCGGCGACTTTGACGCGCCTTTCTTCGTAGCCTCCGTTTAACGCTCGTTGCTTCGGAAGACGATCGAAGTTTCGTCTTTCCTCACGGCGTGGGCTCACGACGTGTCCTCGACGTTCGCAAGATGCGAGTCGCCCAAACGGTGCTACAACGCCTCTGAAGGGACATACGACGTTTCTGTTTCAGTCGACGATTCGTATCTGTTTTCACGAAAGGCGCCTCCAATACACCGAGCGAGAACAAATGCTCGCCTGGCAACGCGCTAGACCCGGTGAGAGACTGCTCGAAGTGGACGTGCCCCTTAGTTACGGCATGGTGGACGTTTGTCAGCCTTCTCCGTCCAGCAACAGCGTAGAATTCATGTGGGATCCCACCAAGGAGGTTGGCGTTTATATAAAGGTAAAGAATAGAGGGCGTGCCCGGGGGGAGAGGGGCGTAAAAAAGAAGCTATTGATTCACATACTCGTCTGGCAGATTCGTTCTTTCTCTTTCGTCAGGTTAATTGTATCAGCACGGAGTTTACACCAAAGAAACACGGTGGCGAGAAAGGTGTACCTTTTCGAATTCAAGTCGAAACCCGGTTACCCGGCGGACCCCGGCTGCACGCCGCGTCCTGTCAGGTCAAAGTGTTCAAATTGAAAGGGGCCGATCGCAAGCACAAGCAAGACCGGGATAAGATTCAACGGCGACCGCCGCACGAACAGGACAAGTATCAACCCGGTTACGATTGCACTATTTTATCCGACGTAAGTCCATCCAGCCTTCTTTCTCCCAAACCCGAATCGGCCTACGCCGGACGCTTATCGCATGCAAATGTCTCTCGTATTTACAGATTCCATTAGAAGCCCTGTCGTCGTCGAATTTGATAGCGCAAAACGGAGCGAGTCCTTACGCGTCGACCGAGGCAATGTAAGTACTCGTTGGCTCGTATCTCTGATAATCGAAACCGAACATGAAAATATCACGTTTGTCATCGTTGATCGCGCGAACGCGACGCGCGTACTTGCGTTTGAAAAATGAGGCCGCCGAGGAGGCCGGTCGAATCGATTACGAAACGAGAGTCATACGCGCGTTATTGGCTGCGATCGAAGTTTCCGCTAATCTTGCGTTAGCGAAACAAACGTTACGCCCTTTTTCTGCATTACCGCCCAGATTGCGAAACGACGAGACGATTCCAAATTCTCTCGCGCGAGAGAATCGTCGCTTCGTCGTTCGTCGTTTCGAGGTCCAGCGCGCTAGTCGACTGATATTCCGATGAAAATAACTTGAAATTTTATAGCGTACCGACAAGACCGATAGACCGCTGCCGAAACGCCTAACTCGTCCCTTACGTAACTCCTCCAAACGTAAATATCCGAGCAAATCGAATTTTCCCGCATAACTCGTGGTCTTCGATCCGCTATAGTCCGATCGATCTTTATCGAAAGTACGATTAAAAATAGGATACGACACGAACGTTTTACCTTTCGCGAGAGAGAGAACCGCTCGTCTCTCTCTCTCTCCCTCTCTCTCTCTCTCTCTCTCCCCGAATCGTCGCGGTTTTAAGTAAACAGTTGCGTACAACGATTGGCTCGTTCGGCCGCCAAACGAAACGAGAAAGGTTCGAACGACGTCGTATACGGTTTCTATACGTTCCGTTCAGTACGCGGGACATACGCAGGATCCATAGCGATCTTTGAAAAATGTTTAAGAGCGAGCAGCTAATAAACGTCGGGAAGAAAAATACCGTCGCGGTACGGCAGATATAAAACGAAACTTGGCGTGGTCGGTGTGGCGCATTAGAGCGTGCGCGCGCGCGAGAGAGAGAGAGAGCATGCAGCCGCCCCACCGCCGTACACTCGAGCACGATGAAATACGGCGAATGCGCACGGCGTTGCCGGATCGTCGAGAGCCGTCGAAGGCGGTTAGAGCAGAGCAGGGGCTGAGGAGTAAAACGGAAGGAAGGTGGAGGTTACCGACGGACCAAGAAGCAACGTTCGTAACGTTGCTAATAAACTGGCTCGAACTGGCGCGAGCCGGCATCTGGTGGAGCCGGCAGCGACGCATCGTCGCTACATAGAAAGGAGGGATGTGGAGAAAGAGACAGAGAGAGAGAGAGAGAGAGAGCGAGAGAGAGAGAGAGAGAGATCGCACCGACGACAAATAAATTCAGAACGTCGTAAGATCCACGCGTAGCGTCGGTCCGCTCTGCTTGAGGGTTTTTCATTTTTTTAGCTTGTAACTTTGCGAGCACGTTAGTCGTCTGCTTTTTCGCGAATCCTTTGTCACGAAGTCGAGTCTCTCGAACGGTGGTGAGAGAGACGTTTCTCGCTGTTCGACTATTTGAGCGATCTGGATCAACGTCGAGAACGATCCGTCGCGTGAAAGAAAGATCAAAGAGGAATGGCCAAATCGCAAACATGATCTATCGTTGAGAGACTTTCAAAGGGAATCAATGTACCATCGGTATCCGTGCGTACGGACCGGAAGTGCTCGACGAAGTTTAACGGTGTGTTACCGCTGTCGTCGACCTTGAAGCGAACCCATCGACGGATTTTTCTCGTCCGTCGTCGGGAGTTTCCTCGAGGTTTTTCTCAAACGTTCGCAAGTTCCTTTCGAGTTTATTCGAGGAACCGAGTAATCCCGTTGTCTTCTTGGAAGAGTGCGTGCCGGTAGTCGCGTAACGAAGAGAGTCGAGGAGTAGAAAGATTCTCAAGAGCGATCGTTGTGCGCGCGTGTAAAGTCTCTCTTACGTAAGCGAACGAAACGGTACGGAGATCCGGAAAAAACATCTCGTGCGGGCGTGTACGTCGTGCGTGCATGCGTGCGTGCGTGCGTGCGTGCGTGCGTGCGTGCGGGCGGGCGGCGGCGCGTAGTGCGTGTCTCGTTTCCTCTTATACGTCCGTCGAAGGTGACGCCAACTTGTAATCATTTTGTTTTTGTCGAGCTCGAGCTCTTTCGCGTGGCTCTGTCGAAAACAAAACGCAACGAAACGAAAGAAAGAAGAACGATATCGAAGGAAAATAGAGAGAGAGCTTTCGTTGAAAGGAAAGACATTCGATAGAGCGACTCGCGAATCGGCGATCGTCGTCCTGAGAAAAAGAAGAAACGTTCAGGCCGTTGGAATGCTCCCGTTCGTCTGTTCGGCGGCTCGATCACCGCTATCGTCCATAGGATCGATCGGCTTTACTTTCGTTCCACGGGTCAACGTCGATCTCTCTCCCACTCTCGCTATCGTAGATCGAAAAATTCTCTTCCTCTCGCGGGAAATCGTGATCATCGGTAACGAGCGATCGTTGCCGTCGCGACATGATCGTCGTTTGAGATGACGAGCGGCCTGACCGCCGCAAAGCCGAAGCCAGGGCGGTTAAAAACGCTCCTCATTTGATACATCGACGGACCTCCTCTCGTATGGCGGAATTAATTGGAATCAAACGGAACGCGAGCAACGAGGAGAGGATCGTTCGGAGAATGGACGATCGATAAAGAAAATACCACCGAGAGAGAGAGAGAGAGAGAGAGAGAGAGAGAGAGAGAGAGAGAGAGAGAGACGAGTAGCGAAACCGCAAAGAAAATCTTATCCGAAGATACGGAGAAATTCCTTTCTGGAATTTCGATAAAGAGGAGGAGGAGGGGGGAGAGGTGGAGGGGAAGGAGACGAGGAACAACGAGCGACTATTTTGACAAATAGGAAACGATCCGACGACCACGACGACGACTACTGCTACTGCTATTACTACACTGCACTACGCTACTACGCTACTCGACGACGACGACGACGACGACGACGACGACGACGACGCGCGACGACAAAGGCCAGCGAAAAAGATCGCGCCGGTAAAGACGAGACCGGTGATATCCGGTTTGGGGCAAGTATGCGTCAATCTAAAAGCGATCATCCGACTCAAACCGATCGGGACAACTGCCACGAAAGCTAACACGTTTTTACTTCTTTTCGAAGGCACCGCCCCTTCTATTTTTTTCTCCAAATGGACAAACGTCCGAGAAATTGCGAGAGAGCGAACTAAACGTTCGATACGTCGTCGCCTTCGCTCGATAAAGAAGATTTTCGAGCGAACGAGAGATCGTAGAATTTCCTCGAATTCGATCGTTTGGAAATAGCAGTCGAGATATCGCGAAATGTCCAAGAGCTTCTCGAATTGGGACTTGAAGAGTTGCTGGACCGTTCGATCGTCGCGTAATCCTCGAGAAGAATCTTCTTCGACGGCATTGATTTTCGAACACGAGGTTACCGTCAAAGGCGGCGGTCCGTTAGGGATAGAAATAGTAGCCAAATTCATACACGCTCTTATTGACGGTCGAGCTAGAAGGAATCATCTTTTTCGAGGAGGATTGACGAGTCTTACTTTGAAAAGATGTCGGAACGACTCCAAGAGGATCGCTGCGAGCAAGGCGTCCAAGTTGATCTTTCGCCTGAAAACGCCTACCGTGTAAGACCAGAGAATAATATACGTAGGGATTTCGTTTCAACTGTTTCCGATCGTAAGCTCTCTCTTTCTCCCCTCCCCCCATCTTTTCGCGATTTCTCTCCCCGTCCCTCCCCTCGCCTTCTCCACGTTTCTTTTCCGCGTCCCTACGTGGGCGTACGAAACGCGTTATGGTCGTTTGAATTCTCGGCAATGCGCTTCGCTTTAATTGTTCCTAATAAAGCTAATTTGCCTGAAACGTGAGATTATAAATCTATCTGTCTCTCTTTCTCACGCGCTCGTTCGTTCCACCGCGTTTATCGTTCCAATTGTGATCGTATAAATAGAAGTAGAGAAGGCGCGTTCCAGTCGCGAGACTATATAATCGTGTGTACTTTCGCATCTTTTTCTAGATCACCGCAAACCCGAGCGAGCGTGGGTGGCAACGCTTCGCCCATCAGAGCACCCTCGGCCCTGTCGGTCTCCGCAACCGGAGTCGTACCCTTGGTATCGGCGCCGGATGCTGCGAAAGAAAACGTAGGAACGGCACCGGCACTTCCATCGCCCGCCGCCATCTTGCCGGATCAATCTTGCATCGTTGAAACCGACAACGTTGGCTTCTCTAGGAAAAACGCTAATTCCCCGAAGCAATTGGAATCTATGAAAATAGTAATCGCGTTTTACTCGCATGCGTCAAGAGAGAGATTTTCCGATATCCTCTTCGCGCGTATTTATCCATTTCCTTTTTCTCACAGGGAACGCCTTACTTCACCGAATTGGCACCCGACGCTAACACGGCGCAAACGAGCGCGTGGCTTCGAGCGGCCCGATTCAACGCTTTCGAGTCGACCTTCGCAAGTTTCTCTGCTTCCGATATTTTACGGCTCTCCAGAGACGATCTCATACAGATCTGCGGTCTTGCCGATGGAATACGATTGTTCAATGCTCTGCACTCGAAGGCACCGATGCCGAAACTCACGCTCTACTTCTCCTTGGAGAGCAACGGCTCGCTTTGGAGAGTCGCTTATCTCGATAATTTGACGAGCAACGCGCTAACGAAAAAGTTGACGAGTACTTTGAGCCTGTCTCAGGATCGCTTGCACTCCGTGCTTTTCCTCGGTCCTCAAGGGATTCACGTTTTGGTTACCGACGAATTGGTTGCTAATATGAAGGACGAAAGCATGTACTTTGTGGAAACTATCAAAGGTAAACGTCAATCATCTACCTACGAACTTTATTCCTTAGAGTCGAATAGATTCTTTAAATTTCTTTTCTTCTTTTTTCTGTTTTTTTTCTTTTTTTTTTTTTCTTATTTTCTATTTCTTTCTTTTCTCTTCACAGATGCGTCCAGCGAACGGTACAAGTTACTCCTGAAATCATCGTCACGCTGAACACCGACGATACTACTCGTTAGTATGGGCATCGATATGGAAAATCTTTATGAGAAGATAATCGAACGAAGCACGTTGACGCGCTATGATGCTTCGACACTTTATTCCTCGTGCAACATTATTTATAGATATACAAGCGTGTATATCGTTATGCAAGAAAAAGACGATTCGAGCAAGTTAATCGATTTACATTCTAACGAAAGATAATGCACGGAAAGGAGTCTTAATGTCCGTTATCTTAATAATTTATGTAGTGCCAATTTGCTGCATACCTTCGTATTTATGACGTAGACGATATCGATCATCTTCGGAGTACAATAGAAACGAATACGCATTGATCGCTAATATTTCGCGTTAAAATCACTCGGCTTTATATTTTTGACAATAATTGCGACAATACGCGGGGAAAAATGTTTCGAGCGAATTTGTTTTTTGCCATATTAATTTATAAATCGATCGAAGTAACGTCGATCTTGAGATATAAATATATATACAAGAGTTAAAAAATGGTCTCATAATGAATAGTCTCGTTAAATTTATCGTTACGTTATTTTATTTCGTCTCTAGAGAAATCCTTACGAGAAAAGCGAAACTTAATATTATTAAAAATATATTTTTACTGCGTTACAATATTAAATATAACCTTGTTGTTTCTTTTCTTTTTGTTATTCATCGGTAAACGATATAGGTAGATAGGTAGATACTGACCTTTTAAAAACATCACATTCTGGATACCAAAATGAATAACATTTACGTAATAAGAAAAAAAAAAAAAAAACGTTTCATAGCTATTAACGTTGTCATAGTTATTTTATTATCGTGTTTGTTTGATTAATATACCAGGCAAACGAATAGAGCGAAATTTGAAATTCAAGAATTTCCTTCGCAAACAATGGAAAATATTTATTAAAGCGGCACGATCGAATCGTTAGGTGGATAATTTAATGTGCCTTAACGTTCCGCCGAGCATAATTCTATATGCTTCCAAGGAGTGATATTAAGCGTATATTAATTTGAAATTTAGGCATTTTACGTATTATTCGTATATTCGAATGTAAATCGTACAAATTTCATCGGTCTTAGCTACGCCTGGTTTCACGGAAAAACTTACCAAGTATTATACCTTGCTGTTATTTGTTATGTCGTAAGAGTTTATAGAAACTGTAATTGTTAATAGGATAAAACGAATTATAAACTTACGAATATGATGATATATCGTTATATATTTACAATGAAGCGTACCTGTGCGTCGAACGGCAGCTATGTTTAATGCCGTATTCGTTCTAATCGTTCGACACGATTATATCTTCGGTAATTTACATCGATACGTACAATTAAAGATACGTAATAAGAAAACGATAAACGCGTCGAAAGAGCAACGAATATCTATTTGCCTTTACATATATCGCGCGACTATAAATCAGCTATTTTTTCACTGTTGTATGTTAAGTGCCGCGTATACTATGATCTATTGATAATTTATAAATTATTGATAATATGCATCATATATTCGTCCAACGCAAATTTCCAAAGTCTTCGCAGAACGAAGTGACAAATCGGCGTCTAAAGATAGCGTAATAACCGTGCCTGTAGAAAAGAAACTTAAATTTTGTAAGATTACTTTCGAATCCGACGAGGGACTCTGTGTACGCTCGTAAATCCACGCGCGTCGATATACGAATTACATCGAGTATTGTGTGTGTGCGCGTGCGTGTGTACGTAGTCTCGCAATTTGCGTACGATCAGTCCGAATAAGCATAATAAATATTTTTCAATGAAATCGTAAGGGATATTTTAGCGTCGTATCATCTTTGGACGACGACTCGAAAGTTCTCGGGAAGGATTAGAAAACCGAAATATATATTCATAAATATATTACTTTATTTAACAAAACATAATAATGACAATAAAATCTCAATTGACTTGATCATTTGACACGTGAGACCGTAAACGATTGCTTACGTAAAGCAACGTAACAACGCATTTTTCGTATAAATCGTTACTTTTATTCGGTAGAAAGCAGGATTTTTGTACTCTCTCGTTCCAGTCGACTCGTTTCGTCGTAGGATTCGAAAATCCTCGATTACTTTTTCTTCTTCAACTGTTTGTTCTTCTTTTTCTCTTCTCTCTTCTGCTCGCGCTCCCTCAAGCATTTGAAAAGTTTATAAATGAAGAATACTGAAAATATACCATCAACGATTTTAATCAACGTATTTCGTACGGTCGTTCGAGTTGATTTAAACGAATGATCGTGTAATATGGTGCAAGGAATCATGAAAGCGGCACAAAGAATAATATGGAATTTGATTACTGCGAGATTCGTATGTATATCCTAATTGCGAATTACGTATGTGAGTTCACTTTCATAATCACTGCCTCGGGATGTCGTCGTACCTATTACAACAAATATTAAGAATATCGCCAAAAAAAGTAAAACGTTCGATTGCATCGATGAGGAAAACGAAGCGGCAGAGCTCCAATCGTTAATGATTTCTTTGACAAATTCTTTGGCTTCCTTCATCAAATCTTTCTTATCCTGATCTTCTAGATTTTTCAAACGAAGGAGCATGTCGATCAACTTCTCCTCTTGCTTTTTAGAAAGTGCACCGATATTACGCAAATTTTCTAAAATACTTTCACCCATCTCGAATACTTGGTCTAACGCTATCAAAAAGAAAGAAAAAGAAACTACAGCTAGTGATCGATTGAATATTCGATGCCGTGTCGAGTGGACGATTAGATAATAAACGATATGGAGATAACTGAGCACTTGATGCGATATAGGCAGCAGTTTTAACGGGTTCTCATCGTCCAATATCAACGATTTACGAAACCAAATATCTGCGTAATGATCGAAAAGTGCAAAGACAAGCGAGTTGGCTCGAACTGACGAGGAAACTCAAAGTCTACGGATCTACGATGAGTCGATTTCTTTGCTTTACGTTCTCGATATTTACCAAAAATGAGAGCCACGACGGCGAGCAAGGACAACAAAATGAAGGTTTGATCGACGAGATCGCGAGTTGGCATTTGTTGTACGTCCGAGGCACGACCTTGAATATCCTTCATCAAATCTGCCCTCAAGTCGGCCTTTTCTTCCTCGGACATGCCGGTAATCGAATCGAGCATCTCGAGCAGCTGTTGAGTGTTGGGCAGTGATCCATCGAAATCCGCTGTCTGACTTTCCTCCGCATCGTTAACGCTTTCGGATACAACTTTGTCGGCAGCGTAAACGCTAACGAACGTCTCAAGCCCGCTTAATATCGACATCCACATCCTGATTGAACACCAACGATTAATACGCCGAGCTTTTAAAAAAAATTTTCATGAAAGGCTACACGTTTTTTTATCGCGTAAGTTCTATCGCTATTGGATATATATGTGTGCGTGTGTGTATATACGTATATATACGTACGTATGTACAAGGTAATCGCGTGCTCGTTCGACTCGATCGATCGAATGGAATTTCCAAATATTCGAAAATCACGGATAAGAGAGCGTGATTCTCCAGCGAGTAGAACGTATCTGTGATCTTAAATAAGAGACTTTTACGAGAAGAAACGAAAAAGAGCTTTTGAGAAGCATGTGCTTCTAGAAAACGGAGCGATCGATTACTGGGGGAGATCGTTCGCGCTTTGGCGGGAAGACAGCTAAAAAGAAGACTCGCTTTACGATTGGTAGGATCTCGGATAGCAGGAGCCAACGTGGCTTCCAACGACGCGTGCTTCAACCTTGCACGAACGACTTGACCTTTTCCAAGGCACCGATAAAGAGGAAGTTCTCTGAATATACTCCGTCTCCCTCTCCTCTCTCTCTCTCTCTCTCTCTCTCTCTCTCTCGTTTACGAGCGTGTGCACGAAAAAAAGTATTGGCAGACAAAGAAAAAGACAGAGATAGGGAGAATCCCTTATCACAAGCTACCGAGCGACTCATCAAATTGACCTTTCTCGATCCCGTCTGTCAGCCGACTCTTTTATAAAAATAAAATGGGCCTGTGTTAGATAAATTTCATAATATAATAAAGTAATGAGATAGAAAGAGCATCGCTCGGCGATCCTTAAAACTTAAATGTCTTATAAAAAAAAAAAGAAAGAGAGAAATAAACGTGCGATTAAATTTGTCAAAATGTTTATATTCGATAGCTGTTTATCCATCTGAAAACACTTTAAGCAGCTGTTCAAATTTCTTCTCTCGTTAAATTTTCTAAAACGTGTCTTATTAGACGCTAAGAATATATAGGAAAAAATTGCTTCGTTTCGTCAACGTCACTTTCGTGCTCCGACTCGAAGATCGAGCTAAAGAAATTACCGGAAATTCGTTTAATGGAAACGTATTTCGTTTTTTTTTTTTTTTTCTTTTTTTTCTCGAATCGCTCGAGAAAGTAAATCGAACGGAGAGATAAGCCTTGTACGTCGACTTGTACGTGTCGCGTTTCCTTTCGGAATGAAAATAAAATCGAATATTCTCGAAAATCGAGATACAACGAAACAAGTTTGAGATGACGGATCAAGGAACGCGTTCGGCTCGTAAAAACCATATGTTCTTTCTTTCGTCGTAAGACCGAAGAGAGAAAAGGAAGTAAAAAGGGGAAGAAAGGCATAGGATATACCATGTTTCAAAACGAATGATTCTTACCGGAAAGACCGCCGACTATTATCGCTGGAAGAACGAAGACGACGTTGTTGAAGCCGTGTTGATACGGCGTGTCAGGTCCACTGAGGTCCACCATTCTTTTGCTTCCTTTCTCTTTCGAATAAATGAGAATCTTCAGAAAAATTTCATCGCACTCGCGGCGGTGCTTGGCGAGAACAGGTGTCACCGCGACGCCATCTACGGAACGATTAAGAAAATAAGAATGCGTCTCGTTTTCGTTTCGCCGTGCCTATCCTTTCCAATCCTTTCTCGTTCTTCTACTTGATGGTATACCGGTACTTTGCAAATACCGGCCTATATGTACGCTATACGTACGAATGTATGCATGTAAAGGCGCCGAATTTACCGATGGAAAAAACAATGAAAACGATTTCAATCTAGTATTCTAAATTCACGAACGAAAGTATCGATCTTTCGTCGCTCTCGACGACTGCGCACCGATATCTCCTTTCACGAAGAATTTCAAATCTCTTCCATGTCTTTTTACGAATACCAGATTTATGAAAGAAACTAATTAACTAATAAAACGATCGTTACGAAGTAAAGAACGACAAGGAGGTCGAATATCGATACGATAAATTCGTTCTATTGTCGATAACGTTATATTGGCTAAGTTTGAATTTCCCGGTCCTTTCTCATATAATGGTATCTCTATACAATACATTAGTCAATGCAGCGTTTAATAATTAGGCAGTAACAAAAAAATTATGAAATAATTGGTTAAATTTCAAGTTGAATTTTGCCGGGAAAATTTGACTCGTACACGTACATATTTAAAAACGAAGAAGACGGAACGAAAGAAAAATTGGTCGTACCGGCCGGTAATAAAAAACCGCCTCCGAGCGGTCGGTAGACTCGAGTACGAACGCGTTTAAATTATACTGGCACGTCGATTGAAAGACATCGAAGGAAGGCATAACGGTCTCAACATGGCTCCTGTGAATGGTGGAAGTATTTTGAAATTCGCCAAAATATCAGATAAAGCTTTCGCACCTACGAAAGGTTCAGCTTTAGCGGCTGGATACGACTTACGAAGGTAAGAATTATTTCTTTCAACGATGAATTCAACGAATCATTTTGAATTGTTTTCCTTGTTATACTTAGCGCTTATGAGTGCGTTATACCGGCTCGAGACAGAGGTTTGGTGAAAACGGATATACAAGTGCAACTTCCACCTGGTACTTATGGCAGAATAGCTCCAAGGTCTGGTTTAGCATTGAAAAATTTCATAGATGTTGGTGCGGGCGTCATCGATGCGGACTATCGGTAGATATTTTTATTCTTTTTCAAAGAATAACGTTTGATAGACTCTTACTTAACCTGCAAAACACTTTGCTTGCAGGGGAAATCTTCAAATATTAATCTTCAATCATAGCGACAAAGAGTTTGAAATAGCTCCTGGAGACCGCATTGCTCAATTAATTTGTGAGAAAATAGAATGTCCTGAATTGCAAGAATTGGATACTTTGGATGAAACGGTAAGAGGCGCGGATGGATTTGGTTCTACAGGGAAAAATTGAAGAATTAAGAAGAGTAAAGGTTCCTTTACTTAGTAGAGGCTAATTACGCGCTTGATTTTAAAGAAAGTATACTATTTTTGTATTACTATACCAAACAAATTTTTATTTCTTTATTTCGTATCAAGTTTTTTACCGTTTTTCTTAGAATATCGATGTACGATACAATCAAATAATATACTCGTTTTTTAACCTTTCAAATTTTATACAAAAATATACTCCATAATCCATTTATTTTCTATAGACGAGATCTCAAACGGAAGAAACTGAGATCTCATATCTTTGATACGGGTACGAGCCCTGTATATAACGTAGGCGTTTTTATAAGTTTTTGAATGTTCTTAAATTCTTCGTGTTTTGCGTCTCCTATTAATTTAAAAATAACAGTCTCAGAAGTAGATACGTGACATCCCATTGCTTGCATCCTCTATAAAAGGGAATTGTTTCGTCGTTATTCTTCTTTAATACGCTTCAAATACGCCGCTTGTATCGCAATCGATTACCTGCAATGCTAATAACCTATCTTCTTGCGTGCGAGACGTACAACAATCTGCCACGACGTGAACCTCGTATCCACTCATTTTTAAGTCAATCGCTGTACTCTCAACGCAAACATGAGTTTCAAGTCCGATAAGTATTACAGACTCTGGATAGGTTCCGCAACAAATACTGGAAAGCGCTTCGTTGACCTATGAGAAAATAACATATAACGTCGTAAATAATGGAATAACGAAGAATGTTTGCCGCGAGTTGAGCCTTAAAGAATCAGTCACTTACTTCATCGGTACACATACTAAATTGGGTTTTCTCAAAAGGACCTTTAGCGCTAGATATATCTAGTTGAGGTACAGTTTTGCCCAAAGCTTTTGGATTTTGTTCCGTTACGATCATTGGAACTTTTAAAAGTTTCATAGAATTTACCTAAACCCATAATATGTACATATAGTAAATTTTATCCATAAGATTTATATTTCAGACGCGACACAACGGGAACGTAACCTCAAACTTTACAACTTTCCGTACAACTTGACTCTTATCAAGCATGCACAGATATATCAATAAGACGACGATTGAGAAAATTACCAATTTTACAGAATTTTCAATAACTTTATCAAATTCGAACATGGCTTTTGCGAATCTTTCTTGAAATTCACACATAAATAAAACAGTTTTTCCCTTTTTAAGAACCGCTTTTGCAGCATTTATTGCCATTGTTTAAAAAAAAATGTATAAAAGGAGTTAAAAAATAGTAACGGTTCGATGCACCGACACTAGTAGAGTACGCGAAGAGTGCGAACGATAAGAGGCGATACGTATGAATATGGATGGATAAGAACGTTTAGCCTGATAAAAGTTCAAGGACGTTAACGTTTCTGGTTGGTTTATCAGATATACGTTTTTTTCAAATTACGCACGAGTCTTTTCACTGCGTTTCAAAAATACCAAGCTTTTTCACGATCCGGTATGCGATTTAAGAATTATTCTACGTTACATTAGACTTTATAAGAAATTTCAAAAAGTGTAAACCGATCTCTTTTACACGTATATATCTTCGATCTTTATTTTGTAAGAGCTATATCGATTTTATTTTGAGTAAAGATCAAAACATAAACATTAGACTGATAGAACAAAGAAAAAGTAAACAACTTAGTTGGGAATTTAATCGTACAGACACGGGGATAAATGAAACATGTCATACCGTTATGAAAATGAAAAGAAAAAAAGAAGCACGATGCTAAATAGAAAACGAACGACGCAAGTGTTTTTTATCGTTTCCCTTTAATAAAAAGAGAAGAACGCAAGAGTAATATACATTTCTATCGATAAGCAAGGAAGGTCGCATTATACTCGCGTAAATTCTCACGGATCGATCGATCGGATATATCCGAGAACATCGTGTAATAGAAAATGGATATTTACGAAGGGTTGGACGCGCGTTTGATAGAGGATAAGAGACAAGCGGTAGAGCCGGGAAAGGATATCGCAAACATCGTTTAATTGATAGCTCTCCTACCAAAATTAACATTAATACGTACGATGTACACACGTTTTTCGAGACGAAATGTGAGAGAGAGAGAGAGAGAGAGCTATCGGTTAGCTATTGAACTATGAACGAAAAAAGTCAATCGCATTGTTTCGATCGAACGTAGCCGATTGGTACGACGATTAAAATGAAATTTTAATTAACTTGGATATGGCGAGGTTTGGTGAAACGTTCGCTTAGGAGGTTGATAAGATTTAACGTCGATGTCGTAGGATATCATTGATATTTTTTTAATGCAATGTCCCGCCCTCGTTCCGCTTGCTTTCTCTCTCTCTCTCTCTCTCTCTCTCTCTCTCTCTCTCTCTCTCTATTCTCTTTACATCTTATTTTTTCATCCGTGCAATAGGCTTTATTAATAGTACGATAACGCGCGTCGGCCTTACAAACGCTCGCTGGTGTGTGGAAAGAAAGAGAGGAAGGAAGGAAGAGAGAGAGAGAGAGAGAGAGAGAGAAAGCGATAGACGTTAACCGAGCGAGTGGTGGGGATAAGCGGGCTGTAGCGATGGAAGGAGAGCGCGCAGTCGCAGTTTCGCGACATCCCAGGCGCGAGTCGGTCGTGTTAGGAGAGATTACTCGAGAGTACGCACATACATTGCCGAGCGAGACTTAGTGACGGAAAGAATGTTCAGGATCGTCGTTAGCGTGTAAAACGCACGAGCTAGTCGAATTTCGGCCGAAGCTGAGCGAAAGTAGATTAAGTACGACGACGACGACGACGACGACGACGATGCTAGTGCGAAACGAATACGAGTAGCTATGACGTAGCTCGGGACAAACAAAAACAAAAAGAAAGAAATCGATCGATCGCGAATCCGATTGAAGTGCGAATAAGAGGAGCTTGAGAAGACAGGACAACGAGGATTTCGAATTTTCCCGAGTTTGTAAACAGAGAATGGCCGTGGAACCTCGTGTCACTGGAAACACCAAACCCCTGGTGCCGCTCTTCACAAAGGCAACCGACTGCGTTTATACGAGCTGCTATTGGTGAGGAGAAAGACAATTCGTTACGTTATCTAGACGTACTATCGTTTGTCTTGACACGCGGAGGCGAGATCGATTTGAAGAAATAAATGTGTCGTATTGCGGCATATCCCGCGCTTGGATCGATACGTGTTGCGGTGGTGGAACGAACGTCGTTGATACCGAGCGCCGCCATTATCGAGAGAACGAGAGAGATAGAGCGTGCTACCAATCACGAACGTCCACAGGAGGCTAATTCAAAAATTCGCGCTTCGCCGACGATTCGATCATTGGCGTTCGTACTTTTCGTTCTCTCTCTCTCTCGCTCTCTCTCTCTCTCTCTCTCTCTCTCTCTCTCTCTTTGCGTGTCCCTTTAATGCGTCCACGCACACTAACGTTTCATTTACGTCTTTTCCTTTTCGTTGATGCTTTCGAGGTGAGGATTTCTCTATAGCAAAACGGTCGGTCCTTCGTGATTATCTCGTTTCGATCTTAAAAGTCAGATCCGATGAATCTAAAGGTTAACTCGTGTCGCCTGCACGCGAAAACGCTGTCGTAGGTTATTTGTTATTTGTATGGCGTTTACGTGCGATATTTTCATGATTATTTTCAGCGAAGAAAACGTATGGAAGCTGTGCCAGGACGTCGCTACCAAACACGGATCGGAATTGCAACATTGTCACGTTGCCTTTATAAGCAATTCTCGACGTAGCGTTCCGCTTTGGCGTCAACGAGCTGGAAAAGACGAGGACAAGCTCGTAGTTTGGGTTAGTTTGTTAGATTTACACCGGTTTCGTTGACAAATAATTTCCTCCCCTTTTTCCGCGCATATTTCTATAGGATTATCACGTTATCCTCATTTACGCGCCCGACGAGAGAGCCGTGGTTTACGATTTGGATAGCGCTTTACCGTTCCCAACGCATTTTTGGAAATACGCTACGGAGACGTTCAGATCGGACGAGGCCCTGCGACCGGAATATCACAGAAGATTCCGATTGGTTCCCGCCAGTCTCTATTTGCAACAGTTTGCCTCGAATCGGCAACACATGAAACGCGAGGACGGCACGTGGATCAAAACGCCGCCCGATTATCCTCCGATTTCAACGCCAAGTACGTATACCTTTTACTACTCGTAATATCGATCTCGATCACGAATCCGTACGTTGCAGCGTGCAAAGACAATTTGGATTCGTTTATCAACATGGACCCGAGTACCGGATTAGGAACCGTCATGAGCCTGAAACAGCTAGTGAACAGATTCTATAGGCCGAACGTTAACACACCGGCATCGCCCTCACCTCAGACGCAAGCAACTCCGACTTAAAAACGAACGACCTCGAGAACGAGTACTTACGCGTGCTCGAAGCCTTTTGCTTCCCTTGAAAAAAAAAAAAAAAAGAAAGAAAGAAAGAAGGAAAAAGAAAAGAAAAGGAAAAAAAAATTTACAAAATCATTATTATATCGTGTGGCCTAAGAGAGAGAGAATCGATAGGTGCTCGTCGTATGTCGTATCTACGACTCTCCTCCCGTCGAGGGGTTCGATACACCTTTCGAGATACATACCCACAAGCGTCTCGTTGTACATAGGTCGCGCGTCTTGTCTTCTTGTGTCCTCTTCTCGTGTGGCAACGCACACGAGCAGAAAAGTATATATAACAGCGAAACGAGTCGAGTCGCGATACGAGTTCTCGTAGTTCGCGATGATCCTATCGGATATTCGTTCGCTTTGTTAAACATATCGAGGAACGTACGAAATACGCGCAAGGTAAGATATTTTTTATTTTATTCCGTTAGTAATATAATAATAATAATAATAATAATGATGATAATGATAATGATAATAACGATCACGCGGAGGATCCTCGTTGGTTCTCTGCGTTCGTTAAAAGTACGACGGGACACTTTTCTTTTCTATCCACGTGTTTCTGTCCTTCACGGAAAATCAAAATACGAGGTCGCCGTTGCTCGAAAAAAAAAGGAAAAGAAAAAGAAGAAGAAGGTAATTTGGTGGCTCCTTTATACGCACACATTTGTCAGTGATTTATTCGTCGGTAAGTACTACGACCATCGTATATTTTAGGAAGGATTCTTCGTAACGTTTCTCTACTCTTTTTCGAGGGTATATTTTCATCTTTCTCTTTCTAAATATTTCTACTCGAGCCTTCTACCCCGTTCTCTATCGCGCACAATGTTACGACATTTGACCACGCATCAAAAACTTGAGTCGCCTTTTATAAGTGTTCTCGTCTACGGAAAAAAGAGGAAAAATAAAAACGTTTGATGATTATACACACGCGCGCACGCGTGTATATTTATATATATATATATATAAATATACAAACACAGAGAGACATATATATATATATATATATATGGGTGCGCGTGTATGTATAAAAGACGATCTTTCTCACTCAGCTTTACTCTTTATCAGTGGTATTATTATAATTATTGTGTCAAAGACTGATGTATTTACGGGAGAATCCCAAACACGAAGAAAATCCCTTTGGTGATATTCGTTGGCGCGTGTTCGTTGCACGAACGCGATTAAAGCGCTTATAATTAATGTGTGATCGATAATGTAAGAAGCAACGTCTTACTCTCTTGCGAGATAATTGTAATTATAAACGATTATTATAATCCTTGTGATACTTTACACTTTCTACTTTGAATACTTACGCTGTACTTATCTACCGTCGTTTGTACTATATGCCAGAGATTCTTAAAATTCTTACGAACCATGCGTTTGCTCGTCGATGAAGATTAACCCGGCATGATATCGAATATATATATATCGAGTAATCGGCAGAAACAAAAAAAAAAGAGAGAGAGAGAGAAGCACCCCGTTCGAATCAACGAATTTATAAATTTTTATTTTCGAAGCGACGCAAATTATTCCCGAACAACGAAGGAACTTTAAACAAATATCTATATATCTCGTTCCGCGTTAATCGTTAAATCGATTCGATTCATTCGAACTTTTTTTCTTTTTGCGATCATTAGAATCCAATTAGAATCTAAAAATGTTGCCATGATTTCATCGCGAAGACGTCGCTTATCTCTATGTAAGTAGATACATGGATATAAATAATCCGGAAGAACTTCATCGGCGAACGGCGGATTAGGAAAGAGTATTCATTTTCTCGTGTATAACGTTCGCGAGTCGACAACCTCGAGAGAGTTCGTCCACTCTTTGCCTTCCAAAAATTCTTACTCGCTCGCTTTATTCTCCTTCATCTCGACAATGTCTTTGATCTCTTCGACTCTTTTACATTACATATATACATATATATATATCATGTTACACTACGACCAAACGAGCAGGAAAAAAATATATCCTGCTTATCGAAGCGTATTTTCGATGTAGTCAAAGGGTATTTGCGATAAAAAAAAAAAGAAAAAAAAAACAACAACAAAAAAAAACAAAAAGTAAAAAAAAACACAACAAAAAAAGGTCATTCCTTTTCTCTTCTTCTTGTTAATACATACCAAAAGAATTTATTGCCTTTATACGAAATGTCGGGCACCGTGTTACGCACTTCGGTGATGTAGTACCGAGCTCTTTATATACATTATAATAAAATTGTTACACTTGTCGAGACAAACAAGATGAAAATACAGAAAAAAGATACGATCTCTCTTTATCGTTCAGGTGGAGTATTGTTACGTATATCGAAAAAAAGATGAATTATTATTGATTACTATTAAATGATTATATATATATATATGTGTGTATATATATACGTATATATACATATATATTATTTACACGTCATAGTACGCATATATATATGTATATTTGTCGATATATATTTCATATTTATTATATTGATATATTGTAATTACATAATGTTTTGTATATATATGTATATGTGTTTATATACATATAGATATATATACGTCGACGTTCGGTAACGTATTCTCTCATCATTATCACTTTACGATCTATACAAGTGCCGAGACTCGAAAATTAAAGGAAAAATCCTCTCGTCACGATTTTCGCGTGTTTGCAGGAAGAACGTGAGAACAACTTATTTCAAATAAAATTTCTCTTTTCGATTATCCATAGGTTATTATAATAATAAATGGATGCATTCCGTTTGTTACAGCTTAAAAATTATAAATGTACTTGTATTCTTCGTGGTTCATCACGTGCCCCAACCTCACCCCTCTCTTCTCCTCTCTCTTCTTCTTGATTTCGAATATCCTTCTTATCGTAATTAAGCATCATCGAAAGTTAAGAAAGAAAAAAAGAAGAAGGAAACGAGCAAAATCTTAAAAAAGATTATCAGCTCGCAAAGAGAATTTCAACGATGTTAATTTTCTTTCTCGTGAGAGGAATTATAAGTTAACGAATAAAAAAATTTGCGATACGAACGGCGAGCAACGATCGGCGTAAAAGCTTCGATGTATTTTGCTCGTTTAATTGAATGGAAAGAAAGTTGAAGAAGCGACGCATACAAATCTTTTCCACAATTTTTATTTTGGCAAGGGGCAATGAAGAAGTGATGACATAGTTAACTTTTCAAAATGTATATTGTATTCAACTTGAAAAAAATATATATGATATGTAATTACAAAAATTACGTAATGGATTATAGCATTAACTCTTCCAATCGTTTTAGACTTTTGTATATCGGCCATCGAAACCACCGTATACTTCTTGTATACGCTCGTCGAAAGAGGAATTCTAAAAATGAAGCTTCGCGAAATAGATCCATCGCCGCAAGGGAACACCCATTGAAACTCTGCTCGTATTCGCGCTTAAATAATCTTAATACGTAGAGTCTCGTTTTATTTTATTTTACAGTTCTCGCATCGTCGTGCGAACACGGAAGACACACTTGTCACGAGCCACGACCGATCACTTCCGTTTCTTTCTCCCATTTAAAGACTATTTCCTCGAAATTGCTCGAAAGTCGATTAAATTCGACTCGTATTACAATTTCACGTTCTATAATACGGTCTATAGGTGGACATTGGTATATTGTTTTTGGATAGGTGCTGAACGTCGCCTTGATCGTACTCCACGTCGTTGTAAATTCCACTCTGATTCTAAAAATTGAGCAAAAGAGAAGACATTCTTACTTAGAGGAAACATGCAACTTGGAAATGATCAAGTAAAGAAAGCGACCGAATAATAGAATTAAGTGCAAGTAGTAAAAAGAAAGGCTTGCAACAAGTGTTGATTATGCTCACCGCCAAAGACGATCTGGACTTTGGCCTGGGCACGTGGAACCCGTTGCTCTGTGGTATCAAATCGGCCCTATCCTTGTCCTGCGGTTCCGAGTCCGAACTGTCTGGATCCGGTTGATGTCTTTGTCTCGGTCTTGGCGGAGCTTGAAGTCTTGGTAGTGGAACCGGAGGTAACGTTCCGTGAACATTGATCGGCGGATAACCGAACATTGCCGAGCTGGGTCTTGTCGGGCCCATAGGTTCGGTCTGCTTACGTCAAAATATTCGCGATAACGATCGTTATCGTTGTTACACGTTTCACGATTAGGCGGAGAATACTTACGGCGTAGATATTCGCGGTTGCCATGTGATCGGCAAAATGTGCCAACATATAGGGCGGTAGATTAGGCGGCGGTCCTTGCTTCACCGATGCCAAAGTCCCAACCGAGCCCACTCTAGCCAACGTACCTAGATACACCATCGTTTTGAGTCACATCGTTATACAAAAATAGGTACGTATAAAAGAGTGAATTTGATCAATGAAACGTGAAAAGTTCTTTCTCTACCAGGAAGCGTCCCAGGTATTCCGCCTTGAATGTATCCGTAAACGGGCGATCCGACGGACTTTTGTTCGCGCGACCATCTCCGACTACGATCGAAACCGGTAAGACGAGATTAATATCAAATTTAATTGCACGAATTATTTTTTGATCCAAATCCTTTACCTCCACATCACGAGGCAAACCAGAGTTAGGACTATGATTATTAAGGCCGCGACGGAGGCACCTATCGCAACGCCCAAAACTTCGCCGTCGACTTCGCACTGAGTTCCATAGTAATTACCAGTACATCTGTAGAAAGAACAAACCTCGTACGGGTATAAGTATGTTTACGAATGAAATATAGATGAAAGCTATGGCGCTTCAACTCACGCGCATTGCATCTGGTCGTTTTGATAGGAACACGTTCCTCGATTGTTGCAATGAGTCGAGGGACAAGATAAGCATGATCTACCAGCTTCGTTCGAATCATCTTTATGGGGATCCTTCAATCCCTGATTGCAAGTGCAGCTAAAACCACCCCACGTGTTCGTACAAGTTGCATAAGAGTGACAATCGTTTAATTCCGAGGATGCGCACTCGTCCAGATCTAAAAGAGAACGAAGAAAAAAACATTCGGGATCTCTGAGAAGAAAAAACGTCCTTTTCTTTTTACGACTTTATCTAACCTTGCAAATTGGATATCGATCCGCGAGGACTGTCGACGTACAGCGCGCTATTTCCGATATTATTGTTTCTTCTATGAATGACGCCGAGGAGTTGTTTCTGCAATTCACCGGCCAAACTAGGTCGTACCGTTCTCGGTTCATAGATGAGTTTCAGGGTCGCATTTACAAAGACACCTCCTTGTCCTTGACTGACGTCACCTTGATATACAGAATTTACAGACGATCCCATATGCTCGTCCGAGAAAGGCGTCATAGACATCGCAGACTCGATCTGAACCAATACAAACGGATTCTCTATTATCCGAGATAGGACGAAAGAATAAAGTATAAAATCTCTTAATGACTTGATACGATTTAAAAAAAGAAAAAAGAAAAAAGGAAATACTTACGGCTCTGTTTGCTTCGAAAGCCAACGTTTGATAAGATTCGGAATCTTTGTCGGCGAGTCCGCGATCCCAGACAACCTTCCTGTCGTAAAATCTGTCTATTCTAATGGACACCACGATACTGACGATTTCTACACGAAGAAAATATTGAAAATTGACAAGTATCAAAATAGACTGATCCTAAGATATCATGTTATAGAATTATTCGATTACAAACTTTTACATGGAAGGGAATGTTGTAGTCTCGCGTATCCTGGTTTACAGTGACACGCGGATACACCTTGGATCGTTGCACACGCCTCGTGTTGACTCGCATCGCAGGTACTACTGTCGCCGACTATGCAAGTGTCTATCCTGACAGGAGGTTGAGTCGGTCGTTTCGGGTAATTCGGTCTTGGCGACAATAAGCCGGGACGTTGATTGATGCTCATAGTGTCCGGTTGTGGGATCGCTAGACTAAACGTATCGAACACGATCACACTGTATTTAACTGACGATACATGTCGCTTGCTAGAAAAAAAAAAAAAAAAAGCTAACCCGGTACCGACGACATGCGGAGGCTGAGTTCTAGTTGGTTGAGGTAGGGCTTGCGAGGACGTCGAAGTTCGTTCGGTATTATCGAACAAATTCAGATAGGTCCTTTTACCGTCGATGCTTACAAATCCTTGACCCTCCACGGCAGAAGTGAGAATAACATCGGCGTTTCCTCCGTTTATAGACACCCTGACGCCATCTCCTAATAGATCGCGGTAGATCGAATTAGATCATTTCTCGCATCTATCGTGAGAGCATAGAGGAATGGTATACTCACCGGAACTTCCACCAGGACCTTGAACCGCGGAAACGGTGACGTCGAATACGTCGACCAAGGACGTGGGTCTTGGCGGAGGGTAAGGTCTTTGCGTAGCCAATCCTGGGGTTCCCGTGTAATCCAAGGTATCGTCGAGTACTATTCCAGGCCGAGGTCGGTAGGAATATCGATCCGTAGTAGCTACAAAAATAAATAATCACTTCGTTAAATATCGAAGTCTTTCGCTTCTTTTATCATTCGCTTAGCGGATTAGATCGGTCTGACCTGTATTTTTCGAAAAGATGCTGCTCGTCGAAGAATGTATCATACTTTTCTGAGTGGTGCTGAAAATTTTGACAAACGTCGTAGGTAAACTTTCCGTTGGCGTCGAAGAAGTCGTTCTAACGCTTTCGGATTCGGTGAACGTATTACTCGGCTCTAATTCCGTCGTCGTTCTCGCCGTCGTTGTCGTCGTCGCGAATGTTTCGGAAGGTTTACTCGAATGGTCGTTCGTAGGGGCAGAAGTAGGCCAAACGTCCGTCTTCGTTGGCGTCGGTTCGATCACTCGTACCGACGAGCTCGTTTCGACGTTCAAGGTGCTCGTTGAGAACGATTTCGTAGGTTTGATGCTACTCGAGAACGCGAGGTCGACTTTGCTTTCTTCGTTTTTCGAGTTGACGATCGAAGATACCGCGACTTGATTCGTTTTCGAAATTTTCGTCTCCTTGGCTTGACCGTTCAAAGGTACGACGACGGGTTTTGGAAAATCCGTATATCGTATCACGCTGCTAGTTTGATTTTCGTTCTCCACTTGTTCGGCACCCAACACGAGAGTATTGTCGTTATTTATTTTGTCCTTCATATGAGACTGATACTTGTGTATCTTTTTCGTAAAATCTTCGTGTTCGCCTTTCTTCGTCGGATTCGCAGGACTTTCCTGCTCCTCCTGGTTATGAGCATTGCCTATCTTATTTTCTACCGTCTTGTGATTCGTCGCGACGTCGTCGTTCGCGTTCGCAGACTCGTTAGTCGCATTGAGTTCTATCTGCTGCTGATCGGGCTTTAAATCGAAATGCGGCTTCTCGGTGTGCTTGTCGTTGCTTGGATGATCCTTGTCCCGATGAAAGCTAGAATCTAAATTCGGTGGTAGAGGCTTGTACGCTGGGATCGGTCGTCTGTGAACACCTAGAGAAAGGGAACGTTTAATACTTCACTTTTCTTACGAAGAAGTAACGAGATGAAATTTAGATAGGGAAAAGTTACTAGGCCTGTTCCAGGACCAAGGACGATTTCCTGAAGGTACAATTTGTTCCGGCAAAGGAACGCCGTTCAAGAAAGGCCTGATCGGTCTTTCCGGCGGTAACTGATTGACCAGAGGCCTGTCAGGATTCGGTGGCTTGTCAAACGGATAGGGTGTGTCCGGTGGAGGAGGAGGATTCATTCCGGGCGTATCAAAGTCCGGTGGTAAAGGAGGAACGTCCGAAATTCTCGGCGGTCCTCTATTGTTGATCCTAAAATTAACGTGGTCGTAGACGTGGAACGTGTCCTATCGCGTGTCTCGTAATGGTACGTACCTCGTCGCTTGGATCGGCCTCAACGGTCTTACAGTATTAGCAGCCACATTGACATTGCCGTTCAAAAGTTTCACGATACCCGTGATGATGTCCTGAATATCAGGATTGGCTTGTCTACCAGGCAAAGCAGTTTGCAGAATAGGAGGTGGCGCATGTTCGCTATAAATCTTCTCTTGGCGAGCTCGTCTTGGTTGCTCTATTCCTTGCAAATAGGGTACTGGTCGGTCTTGGATTCCAACCGGCTGATGGGGCTCCGTCAAGAGATTCCGTCCCTGCGGAGCCCCCTGTCCTTCCCCCGAAATCGATCGACTTGTCGTTGGTATTATATTGCTAGGTAAACGGATTAGATTTAATAATTTCCTATCTCTCTCTCTCTCTCTCTCTCTTTAATTCTCCTTCGCCGAGAACACAGAATCCTTACCGATAATATTCTCCGGACTTTAGTTCGATGTTATTACCGTCGATGTGATCGACGTGCTTCGAAGAAGTCAGCTGATCGATCGGCTCCTCGGAATGAGTCCCTCTCATATCATTTTTATTATCGTAACTGTAGACGCTCTTGGAAGTCTCCAATCGAAAAGCGGGAGAAGTTCGCTGAAAAGTCAACGACTCGTCCCGTCGATCGGAACTCAAGGTCGTCCTTTGAGGACCCGTGTAAGAGCTCGCGCTTAGAACCGGATCATCTTGAGACGATCGAGAGGAGGTTCGATCGTTTTGTATGGCCAAGGTAGCTGAAAGTATCGAGAAGAGATCATTGACTAGGTAGCGAATGTGATAACGGATAGGCGCGCGCGAGCAAAGGCCACGGAGAGAAACCTGCTTCTCTATATCTTTCCGTCAAAGGGCAAACGGACGAGAGAATCGATCTAACGTGGCGGGAGCAAAAAATCGACGAGATCGACGAACGATTGCCGAAACGAACGGTACTCGAGCGGTTGACATTCTCGAGGCCGGTGTATCGAACTCTTCGAACGGCCGCTTTGACGGCTTTGAAAGTACAACTACTCTGGATTCTTTCTCTTTCTCTCCGTCTTCTTTTTTGCTTCACCTTCTACGGCACTTCTTCTTCTTCTTCTTCTTCTTCTTCCGTTCGTTCATTTGTATGACGACACGTATACCGTATAAAGAATATATCGGTAAATTGTGCTTTGTATACCTGTTCTTTCTACACTCAAAAATATTCTAAAAAAGGAAAAAAGAGAAATATCCAATATTTTTAACGAGGATAACAAAGTCATAGGTTAAAGAATCTTCTTAAAAGGACCGAGTCGGTATAATATCGGTCGGTTATATTATCGACGATCATTTACCGACGGTTATTTTACCGACACATTTAATCTTTTTTAGCTGTCGGTAATATTTAATCCATCTTACCGCGCGAGATGTTTTGCAAGTATCGATACACGTTATAATCGAGCGTTCTAACGGACGGATATCTTTTAACGTTCCTCTTCTATTAAGAATATTTCACAGAAACTCGTAACCGCATAGAAAGTGCGAATATAAGAACGAGAGATCTAGAGAACAGCGGTAATTTCTTCGGTCTCCTCCATTCGATTAAACGAGGCGCGACGCAATTTAAGTGAAACTAAAATTTTCTATAACGACCGTTGCGCGTATATACCAGATATATTATATCGAGCGCATACATAGCAATCCTTCGATAAAGTCCGATCCTCGACCCAAATTCCATCTTTGCATCCATTTATCCGTTCAACCCCGTTTAATTAATTGTTTCTACGATACACTTTGCCATCACGTTTTTTTACAAAGATGCATAGAGAATCTAATTGAAGGAAAGAATCCTTGCGAAATGAAACTCGTGCCCGATAAGAAATCAGATAATCACGCGGCGTTCCTTTTCAGTTCTGATTCCTTCGAAGCTACGAGCGACGATCTATCGCTAATTGGTCATTAAAATCTATCGTAGCCACGAATTTCAAGTCCGCGCAATTAAACTAACCGTATATCGTTTTCCTGTTAAAATGTGTAACCGCTTATTTCAATCGATGATTTTTTCTTTTCCTTTTTTTCTTTTTCCAGTCGTCAATCTCGATAACATTCGCGAATTTACCAGCACTCGCAACATCGCGTGTAGAAAATGATATTCTCATTTATATATAATTATATTCTCTCATTATAATATTAGATATAACACTGAGAAGTAACGGAGGTACGTGGAGTATTACAAACTCTTTCAAAGTCGTCGGATACATAGAAGAACCGTGAGAATGTAGGCAAATCGCTAGGCAGACGTCGTCACTTTGAGAACGGAATGCAGTTCTCTCGGGCTTCGAACTTTACGTAATAGATACGTAGGATACACGCTCGTGTAAACCCAATTTATAGATGTACTATTTTATACCGAATAATTACTACCTCGATTGTATCTCTCTCGCGAGTATCCTTTATCGTATGCGTGTATTATATGTGTGTATATATATATATACATATATATATATATATATAAACACATGGATTCGATTAATTTGTAAATATATGATTGATATTGTCGTCGTTGCTGTCCGTAGGGGTTATCCGTAGAACCGTAGACGAGGTATGTACCGTCTCTCGAGGCGGTAACGGCAGAGTTAACGGTACACCATTCCAACCCAATATTTATTCTTTTCGCTGGCAAGCGCGACATTTCGTTGCCCCGTGTCTGGCAACTTCGTCAAGTCGATCTCGTATTGACGGATTCATCCAAGTTGAATCAAAGACGACGCTCGCGCGTACACGCGAACGTTAAACTTTGATATTCGAACTTATAACGTCGTCCCTCTTGGAAGAGACGTCCGGCTTTCTTCGATTATTCATCGATAATCCATTCATCGATCCATCTTTTTGTTCGTAGGTATACGTACGTACGTTCAGAGCGCGATTTCGTGACACTTTCATGGGTTAATGCGGTTGAGCGAAAGTCGACGAATGACGAAACTCTATGCCGGATACGTTCTTGGTGTCGTTGATCTCTCATCCCTGTTCGACGACGTTAAAATTTTTATGTTAATTATATCGAAACGCCAGTATAACGGGCGCGGCGCGTTATAAAATGATATTGGATCTTTCGTGAAGAGTACGAGGAAGGATCAAAGTTAGACTCGATAAAGTCGTTTCGTTCATGCGGGTTAAAAACGGTAACGTAAAACACGCGTGCTACGTGGTCGTACAGGTTTCGTAAACGTTTCTTGCAGGTGTAGTATGTACGAAGAGCTTTCGTTCGGTCAGTCAGTCAGGCGAGTGAAAAATCTCGGAGAAACACGGTCTACGTTCTATGCGGCTTTCTCCTCGTCGTTTAAATAGACTCTAACGCGAATTTCCCTTCTAATGCACCTTTTGTTCGATGAAAACAATAAACTCCTTTGCATATCTCTTTTCGAGTTCTTAGTCGATCGACTCGATGGAATGATTACTCGTTCCTTTCGCGTATCATCTTCGTTTTCTCCTTTCGAGTCAATTTTATTTCAATCTTCGACGTTCGAACGTTCCGTATTTATCGACTCCGAATAGAAAGTGTTTGTCTTTTTGAAGCAGCGCGAGCGTGCCAGATTATCCGGAAGCGGATACGATCCACTTACAGGCTCGAATCTCGACTCAAATTTATACTTCATTGCACGAATAGCAAATTATTTTTCCCACCCTCGTGTATTTGACGTTTTGTCGATTCTTTCATAAAATTTTTACAGAACGTTAACAGCGTGCATCCAAATCGACGTGATAAACACGCGAGACATTCTTTAAATATCAAAAGCTACGATGAAAGCTTTTCCTTTCTTTTTTCTTTTTTTTTTTTTTTCTATATCCCAACATCAAGATCTAGATCAAACAAGGGAGAAGGATGAAATCGACTCTCGGTGGATTCGAGGAACGATAAATCTTTCCGTCGATCTCTTTTCCCGTTCTCTCCTATTTCCCCATAGATCATGACGTTCAATCGGCCGTTCAACCGCAACGATTTAGCGACTTACCGGCGGTTAAGAGGAGAATGGTCAAGGCCGATAAGGCCTTCGAACCGGTCAATCCTGACATGTTAGATCCTCGTCCTGCTAGGCGGCGTAGTCGAGACGTCGGAAGAATAGAAGGAGAGAGAGAGAGAGAAAGGGAGAAAGAGAGAAAGAAAAGAGGACGACGATTGGTTCGTCCTGTCGAAGGTAGGTATTTCAAGGCCAACTGGATGATCGCTCTTCCTTCAGGATTCAGGAGCTTCACCAATTCCTATTGAATTTCTTATACGAAAGGAATCGTGTAATCGATAGAGAGCCGCCATTTTGGATCACGAGCCTCGACTCGTCATCAACGAACGACTGCTTCACAACCATAGTCCGCCATTCTTTCCCTCTTCTCTCTCTCTCTCTCTCTCTCTCTCTTTCTCTCTCCCTCCCTCCCTCCCTCTTCCTCTTGATGTATCCTTATTCTTCCACTTCTTCTCCTTTTTCCTCCCTCTCTATCTCGTCCTCTCTGTCTCGCACTCTCGCACACACCGCTTGACCTACTTGCCGAGGAACAGTCTGGTGTAACAAGCGTCAAGTTTTCGGCCAAGACACGACCGTCCTTTGCTCTCTCTCTCTCTCTCTCTCTCTCTCTTTCCCTTTCCTCTTCTTCGTCCTTCCACTATCAATGTCAACGTGATCTTCCTCTTTACATCCTGCTAATGAAAGATCCCTTAATGCGGATCCCCTTTAGGACACAAACTTTCTTATCTCGGTAAAACACGAATTTCTCTCGCACAGATTTTTTACAATGATTCAAAACGATAGTCCGATGATATTCGCACGATCGGATTATTTAATCGTTTTGAAAAAATTAATAAGATCTGCTAGACTTTTCTCTTCTTGGAAGAAACAACACAATTTTGTTCGATATCCCTTCGTTTGATTGTTTTAAGAAGTATCGCGCGAACAGAGTAAAGGTCGCTTTTCACGTTTCGTTCGAGGTTTACTTCACGGTCGTTCACACGGTACTGGCCGTCGACGGCGAAGACGGTCATACACGGTTTCTCCCACCTTGACTATTCCAGGGCCGCGCCATGGTGTTGAGTATTTCTATACTCCCGTAAAGCATCAACGTCACTTCTTCGTGACTCGAACCCACGTCGAACTTCCATGCTTTGGTTGGATTCTCTCTCTCTCTCTCCCTCTCTGTCGAATCTTTGTCTCCTTGCATTTACTGCAGTAGACCGTGTCTACCTATAAAATCGTATCGCAAAAAGAAGATTCTTCGATACATTTCTTTTCTTCTAGGTAAAAACGTAGACGTTTTTTTTTGTATCTTTCGAAATTGAAGCGTCATCTCGATAAAATATTAATCTGGGCGATAATGATTTTAATCGGCGTCACCCGACAACGGTAGATAATTAACGAATCTTTCTTATCTTATCTCCTCTTTTCGCTTAATGAATTCGAGCAATTAACGCCATAGAGGGTTCGTGTAAACATCCTCCGTGCGAGAGAACTGCTCTTCATCGAATACAACATAATGGAAAAGCGTTAATTAAACGTCTTCGTTTCCTCTCATCCGATCGGCCCACTCTTCGCACGTTTCGGCGAAGATAAGCGACGTAGGCCGTACGACTCTCGTCGAGGATACACTTTTCAGAAATCTCTTGGGAAATTTAAAAGAGTTCCCATTCCACGTAGGATTACGAGAAATCTGGAGAAGAACGCGACCGATTCGATCGACGTACAATCCTCTCCTCAGCTAATCGTTCTCGAATAGTTCAAACGAACAGAGCTTTTCTTTTCCGAGAGGTCAATAACGGTTGAAATTGCACACGCGAAAAGAAAGCGGTCGCCCGCATAATTCGAGAGAGCAATTTCTTTAGCAATTCTTCGATCGACTCACGTAACAACCTGGTAACGCCCATTCTTACGAATTGTCTTTTAGAACTTTGACGGAGTTGTCCTCTTTACAACGTGGTACTGCGCGCCGCGAATTAAAATCGCATTTCTGTCTAACGGATTTTTGCATTCTGTTCAAGTATCCATGAAGCATTACACGGTCGGTAGTCGATTCTCCTCCGAGAGGAAACAAATGGAAAGGATCTAAGTCTTATCTACCGTTCTTCCGTGTGCACAAAAATTATAACGACGAAGGATGCAAGGAAGAGTGACTTTGTAATTAATCGATAATTAAATATTCAGGAAAAGCAACAAATCTGATTTTATCGCGCATCTCGCACGCTGCTGCGAAGTGCTCTGTGCGATATAATAAATTCCTTTATTAATAAGACTATAACGATCGTTAACCGATCGTATTTCTCAATCCAACCGATTCTCTTTTTCAATTTTTTTTTTTTTTTTTTTTTTTTTTTTTTTATAATTATCTGTACGAACGTCGAACGTAACACCTGGACTTAGGCAACGCGCCACATCGCGTCGATAATCGAACTCGCTAATGTTATTTATGGGTAAAAAACTTTCTTAACTCGTTATTGCATCCGTCGCGTGACTTATCGTACGAGTCGAAGAATATTTTTACCGGCAGATAATTAGGTCGATAATCGCGATTATCGACCGAGGGTAAAGCCCCGGCTACCTGCCGATAAAAGCGAAGTAACTTGAATAAGATCATCGAGCGATCATTCAAAATCGTCGGGATATAAGATTTAATAAAACTTTAAAATAGATCGATGATACGTCGCGATCGTACGACGATAATATCAGCAGTCGATAGGGAAGAGTAAGGAAATCAGAGTTACCGACGCGACACGCGTTCTACGTACATTATCAAATATTAATTCAAAAGGGTGGCGACGCGACACAAAGCTACGCGTAATTATGAAAGAAGTTTTAGAGAAGGAAATGTTTCAAAGAACGATAGAAAAGTTTGAAAGAAAAAAAGATCTTAGTCTCCGAGTGCGAGAAACGAACGCGATCGAAAGCGATACGTATATCTCGTAATTCTCTACGGAAATCTTCCTACGTAATTCCTAGCGAGGTAAACCCAACGAATACGATTTCTAATAATTAAAAGTAAGAATATTTCGATCGTTCGCGGAAGATAGAAGGAAACTTGCTGAAAGGAAAAGATACGTATTTACGTATACACGTATACGCGTATATAGAACGTTGAAAGGTCGGAAAGAGGCAAGGTCTCGATCGTTCTAAGCGATAGAAAGTAGTTCGAAGGTTATGATGTTTTCCTATGCAACTCGATCACGGAACGTACGGTTCTCTATTTTCATTCCAAAGCGGAGCGAACAATGGCGAAGGATGGTAGTGGGGTAGGGCAACTAAATTGGGCAGAAACCAGTCCGACGTCTAGTTTGGCGAGGTCGAAGGTATCTCGAGCGCAGCAGCAGCAGCAGCAGCAGCAGCAGCAGCAACGGCAACAGCAGCAGCAGCAACCGGAGGTAGGAACGCATAATCCATCGAAAGAAGGGAGGAAAAGAACGAGACGAAGCAGTCGCGCAGAGCTCGACACAATGCCGAAGTTGATGCTCACAAAAGGAGGCTACGGTTCGGGGCCCTTCGACGCCGACCGGCGGTCCTAACCTTCTCTCTTTCGTCTCGCAGCAACTTCTCTTTGCTTCTTCGAGAACGAGCGAGAATTCGTGCGAGAAAATACCCATTGACGGCGCGACACGAAATAATGAAAACGAATCATTGAAAAATATAGGTTATACATTCGTAGATTAATTATCGAACATTTATTTTTCGTACGTATATATGGATGTTTCAACCGTACGATCGCTGAATCATAGAAAATATACGCGATGAGAGTTTGGCCGAACGTAAAACTATACGTTTCAAGAAGAAAGTGCCAGTGATACGAAAAGTGTCGGACGGAAGTACAATAGATTTGAAAGTTCTACTCCGTTCGATGTGCCAAACGGAAGTCCATACAACTGGTTCGTTGTACGGATTAATGTGAACGGTTATGGTGATGCCTAAAAGGTCAGGATTATTTTTAGCGGTTCGTTTGCGATGCATTCGCGAATCGACGATACTCTTGTTTTTCTATCTCTCTTCTTTCCATTCTCCCCCCGTCCCCTCTCTTTCTCACTCTCTTTCTTTGACGATGGAGAACACAAATCCGATAAGGGAAAGCGAGTGCGCGTTTCCGACATGTCTCCGAAAGCATACGTACGTATATGCGTGCATACCGATCGATTCGTTGCGTCCTACGTCCTACGAATCGTTCAAATCATTTTCCCAAGGCTCTAAACGAGCGAGAACAGCTAGAACCGCAGAAAGCTTATATTTCATAGTCTTGTAAAGTAGCATCGAATAATGAAAGAGAGAGAGAGAGAGAGAGAGAGAGAGAGAGAGAGAGAGAGAGAGAGAGAGAGAGAGGTTTTCCTATTCATCGAACGAATCATCGCACGACGATAACGAATAATTTATCATCGGATTCGTAACTCCGCGTTTTAGCACCGTTCCATAAATCCATGAATCAGCAGGTCGCGTTACGAGGAATTTCCTTGGCTGTACGTATACGAGTAGGATACGATAGGTGCGATCTACGGAAAGGAAAGGAAACGTAACGTAACGTAACGTAACGTAACGTAACGTAAATGTAAACGTAAAAATATTAGTACCGCTCGATTCGAACAAATACGATTTGAAAAAAAATCTTTTGGAGAGACCCTCGGGTCCCTAAAAGGGAAGAAACACGAGAGAAATGAAAATTCGAAGGAATCGTCGTTGGAAGCCGGCTACGGAACGTTCCCTCTCTTTTCCTACGCTTTTGCCGGCAGATGCGAGAGAGCGAGAAGAGAATTTTTCTTTGTCCCTCTCGACAGTGACGGCGTGCACGTCCACTCCTCGGAACGATAAGCGTTGCGTTCCACCATGATAACAATCGGGATATCTCCTGCCTCTTTCATTCACCACGATAATCTATCTCTCTCTCTCTCTCTCTCTCTCCTTCTCCCTACTCCTATCCCTACCCCTCCAACCTTCTTTCTCTCTTTCTCTTTTCCCACGGTTCTACTCCGATATTCTTAAGCAATCGTATGCAGATGATACACGCGCCTCGTTCTTTCGCGATAACGAATTTCCTACAACTTTGAATCGTCGTCGTCGTCGTCGTCGTCGTCGTCGTCGTCGTTGTTTGAATTATAGCATCCTCAAATTACGCGCCACGCGTTAAGAATAGACTCGATCGACTAGAAATATTTCCTCTCGTTATCTCTTTCCTAACGCCAGAAATTCGAGTGGTCCTTGCCTTGAGGAAAAGAGTGGAAAAAGAAGGAAAGAAAAAAAAAAAAAGAAAATGTAGCTCGATACGATCAGCAATGGCGACGATAGAAGAGGCCCTTGAGGAAGCCCTTGGAAGGGCCCTACGATCGATAGCCCCGCCCCTGATCTGACCGAGGAGCCTCTCCGACCCATTCCAGACTCGTCGTCGTCTTCGTCTTCTTCTTCTTCTTCTTCTTCTTCTACTTCTTCTCCTCCTCCTTTTTCTCTTCTTCTTCTCCTGTGCTCCGTCTTTCCTTCGTCTTCTACTTCCTTCTCCTCCTCTCCTCTCCTCTCCTCTCCTCTCCTCTCTCTCTCTCTCTCTCTCGCACACAACGAATCGAAGGAAGCATTCCATTCATGTTTCGGGACGTCGCGCGACACGCTGATCGCATAGAGTGGAAAAGAATACGATAGGAGACGTCTACGAGGAAAAGGAGGAAAGTGGAAACGAGTGGAGGACATTTAGAGCGTCATCGTTTACTGGCGCCACGGGATATAATATTCGTCGAGACTCGTCGATGCGTTGTCCAGCTCTTCGTGATCAGCAAACAACAGTAGAAGCCACGTAAGAAGGACGCAGCTTCTTGGATTAGAAAGACACGTGGCTTGCTTGTTGACTGGTGAATTCCCTTCTCTCTCTTTCTCCTTCTCTCTCTCTCTCTCTCTCTCTCTCTCTCTCTCTCTCTCTCTCTCTCTCTCTCTCTCTCTCTCTCTCTCTCTCTCGTTCTCTCTTTAGCGTTTCTTATAGAATACCTGATAGAAATCGGTCCCTCCCAAGATGTAAGAAAATGTGAAATCTATGGAAATGTTTTGTAAGAAGGAAAGATCGGTGATCGGATAGAAAGACGAGAGAAGCCCTTAGAGCGAGCCTTAGCGTTCAAGCCGAAGCACCTTCTACGGGCCCGAGACGAACACATCGGTCCTCTTCCCCCACTTCCTCCCATTCGTGCTCCGCCCTCGGTAGGAACGTCGTCCTCGTCTCGCAAAGCTCTTTACTTGTATACTATCGAGTCGTCTTCGTCTTCGTCTTCGCTTCGTCTCCGTCTCCGTCTTCGTCGTTACGTTGAGAGTTTTCACGATCTATCAAGTAAGATCTAGCAACAGAGATCAACGCGGAATCCTATGCACGATCGTGTGTACGGTGCAGTGTCAAAGGTTCTACGTCTGATCTGTGTGTACGTGCATGTCTATCTATCTATTTATCTATCTATTTCTCTATCTATCTATCTATTCAACTATTTTTCTCTTTTTCTTTCGTACGTACATCTTCTTCTGTAGTAAGTATTAAAGTATTGCCATTAACGATCCTAGGAAGCTCGATCGTTCGACGAACGCGAGTCGAAAGGTCGAAGGGAATGACGGTGGATAATAAAAGGCGGTGAGAAATGCCTCCTTTAACTTGCGTGCGTGTATGTGTGTGCGTGTGTGCGCGCGTGTGTACCATACATTATTCGTCGTATTTTTTTCTCTCGTTTTTGAATTTTGATAGAACGACGAGCCGATCGTTCTAAGAAAAGTTCGACGCACGAGAAAGCACGATAGCGTGCCAGCTGATCGCTCGACGTGAATCATTCTCCCTTTCTCTCTCTCTCTCTCTCTCTCTCTCTTATTCGAAGATGACGCGACTAGAGACTAGATCGTTTCCACGAACCACGCGTTCCTCTTTCTCATCTGATTCGCGACAGTCATGCATGGCTTCTTCTTATAAAGTCGATCGCGAAAACCGGTGGCGTAGTGTCGAGTTCGACGTCCCGTCGAGCACGCGGCCGGCCCATGGCCGGCTGCTCGCTCGCTCTCTCTCTCTCTTTCGCTCTCTCGCTCTCTCGTTCTCGCGACGTAAAAACTTAGTGCTTCTGCTTTTATTATCGAGTGTAATAGGAAAGTAAGAAAGTTATTTTTATCGTCGTTTCATATTTTCAAATTATTTCCAAGTTGTTTTCGTAAGCGTTATACCCTCTCTCCATCTCTCTTTCTCTTTCTCTCTCTCTCTCTCTCTCTCTCTCTGTTATTTGGAAGGAACAGTATCATCTCGGAGGAGTTCTGGAGAAGTTGAAAAATGTTGTCGACGCATAGAAAAACGTGTTCCCTCGTGTCTCTCTCGTCCGGGATTACGTCGCGTTGCTCTCGCTCCCGGATCTTTAAACCATATCCGAATCTTACCTTTGGCTTTAATTTCGTCGTCTCTCGATAGCGAGACGATACCGTTTCCGGTGGAACGCTGCGCTCGTTTCGTCGCGTCTGAGTTGCCTAGTTTCGCCCTTTCGTCCCCTCTTCGTACTTATCCGGGAGACCGCCGACGAAGGTCTTTCGTGGGAGACGAGCACTTTGGAGTACCGGCCTTGTTACAGCAACATCGGCGGTCGGACGTGTGTCTGTGTGTGTATGCGCGCGTGTACATACGAAAATATATGCGTGGCATTCGGATAAAAGAAAATACTCCGGAGCAAAGTTTCTTTTTTCTCCTTTTCAAAATTCCCGCCCGAGAGATTCTACGTCGACGCCATTTTTCATTCCTTGATTATCGTTCTTCGATGATAACGTTTCGTCGTTCGCGTGTCGGTAATAGAGCAAACGCTTTGGAATGTTACGATCACCCGATAAAGGGATAAGACATCAAATGCAGATATACGCGACCCTTGGCCAATCATCGAAATATTCGAGCCGATGAAACCGATCAAGATTCAAGTGTAAGACGAAATTAATCGAGCGTAATCGCACATGTCGTCCATTCTTCCGGTATACTTCCTTCGAGTTTGCGGACCTAGAAGGAGAATGTAATATCGTCGGTAAGGATCATAATGGGGAATCTTTGTTCTACATTTTAGTCTCATCGTCAAAGGATTTTGCAGGTTTTTTTTTTTTTTTCTTTTGTCAAAGATTCTGTTGTCATCGACTTTGCCACTATTTAATTTAATTATCACGTAGGAGATTATGCCGATGGGATGTGAAAATTTGCACAAATTGTCACGAGTATGCATATGTGTACTCATTAACGATACAAATCTTATTTGTCTCTCTGGTAGATGCTTGGCAGCGGAGGATGGGAAGGGGAAGGGAGAGAGAGAGAGTCTACGGTGAACGGCTTTTGTTTTGATAACACTACGAATTTCGGTGTACGTGAACGTGCACGCGAGCGCTCGTAACTGTGTGAGTAGTCCAACTCCGAACTCGATCTCATAGAGCAAACGACGTTATTCGTAGTCTCTCTTCGCCTTTTCGACTATATAATTATCGCTCGATACGATAGCAAGCGTATCCAATGTCTCTGCGTTATCTATTTTTCTCTCATTCATCGTTCCGGTATTTTTTCAGGTTGTACATAAACGCGCGTTATTCCGGTGATCGTGCATTCAAGTAGATAGATAAATCTTTGACTATCGATAAAACGCGCGAGATTCGAACGCGTTGGCGGGAAATTCGTTTCCTCGATCGGTTGTACGAGTGACCGAACAGCTCCTCGTTACACAGATACGTATGTATATGACATTATACGTATATATGTGTATGTATGTATGTATGTATGTATGTATGTATATATATATATATATGTACGTACGTACGCATGCACGTATAAAGTGATTTTATCAATCGAACGTTGCACGAGTCAACCAGAGGTAAGCAACCTTTCGCTTCGTAGTGATGCAATCTTTCTCACTCGAACGATCGACGTTCGACGAACAATGGGTCGTAACGTAAGAACGATCGACTTTTGATCGGGAATAAAAGAAAGAGAGAAAGAAAAAGAAAAAGAAAAGCAAAAACGGAACGTCGTTTATCGTAAACGTAGTTCCTCGTGTACCCTGCCACTCGAGATACCAAGTAGCCTCGTTGCGCAACTTCCCAACGTTTAGTTTGTCACGGTTATCGACGCTCCTCTTACTTTACATCTCCGTTTATATTTCCGTTTTTCTTTCGAGAGGTCGATAGAAAATGGCGTCGAGGGAACCATAGGAGTAAATACATGGATCCTAGATACGTTTACGTACGTATGTACGCATATATATATATATATATATATATCTGTGTATATGTATGTATACGTATATACGTGTCTCTACAAAAATTTCCATATTTTTGTAGCGTAGGAAATGATAAAAAAGGGAAGAAAAAGAGAGAGAAAAGGGAGTATTTAAAAGACGCCATTTCCTTCGATCGCCGTACATCGACGGTGGACAAAAATTTATCTTCTTATGTATACGTATTTTTTTTCCTCCCATTAGCTTTCCCGAGTGATTCTTCCTCGTTGACGTGGAACATCGAAACGACCCCGTTTTCCAAGAAGCCGATGTCGAGATAATGCCACGTGAAAAGGCATACTTCTACATACACAAACTCGCTAGCTTCGCCGCCGATGTAAGGATGCTTCTCTTTAGTTTCATAGACCTTTCCGTTCTTTTCTCTCTCCCTCCTTTCAAACACCCTTCCTCCTTCCCTCTCGCTCTCCTGTCGTCCTCCCACTGCTTCTTTTCTCTGTCCTCTCTCTGTCTCTCCCTCTCTCTCTCTCTCTCTCTCTCTCTGTCTCACACACTCCAACGAAAAAAAGTCCCGGATGCCCGGATACTTCTCAGAAGGCGCTATCCCCACTTCGTCTTCTTCTACTTCTTCCTTTTTTTCGAGATTGTTGCACGTTTTTTCTCTTGTAACGCCTTTTTTCCCTCTGCGCCTGCATTTTCGTGCCGAGCAGAAGCAGAGTCATTGAGAGTCGTGATCAGGATCTCGTCGAAGATATCACCGCTAGTGAGTTTTTTATTTTTTTTTCTTTTCTTTTGTTTTCGATTATTACGACTCGCTTACGTCCCTCCCTCTGTTTCTTTTTTTTTTGTCCTCCATTCTTTATCGCGAGAGGAAGCCGATAAAAATATTTAATCGAGCCGAGCGGACAAACTCGGCCGCAAGCCTTCTCACTCCCAATCTCGTTGCAACATTGTATCGTAATCGTAGTGGCGCGTACGACGCCTTCCCTTCCGCTCGTTCCGATGCTTTTCATTAATAAATCACTTCTTCGCCGAGGACGCTCAATGAATCTACATACATACATACACGCATACATCGTACATACGTACGTACGTACATCTTTGTTACGAAAAGAAAGAAAATAAAAACTGAGAAGCGATAACATTCCTCCGAAACTTTTATTACGTTTCCGTGCCGGGACGCTAACTTTCTCTTTTTTTTCTCTCTTTTCTTCCTATCTCTATAACACAAAATATTTACCATCCTCGTCCATCTTTATTACTTCTCTCGACCCTTGAGAGAAAAGTTATATTCTATCTCTTCTCGTTCTTATCGCACGTTGTCGCATACCAAATGAAAAATTACTTTTTCCTAAAACTCCTCGTATATCTTCCTCGTCGTTTGGCTCCATTGAAATTTCGTCGCGTTAACCTTACGATCTTTCTTTCAATATTTCAATGTATTACCTACTCAAATTTTATTGTAAGCCGGGTCTCGATGTACCTGGACATATTTTAAGCCGGATAATTGCAGTAAAAGTTATTTCGAGTCCCAAATGTCGGTCTAACGACTCCGTCCGGGTCCTTTCTTTTATATCTATTCGGACTTTGGGTTTTTCCAAAGTTAAAGAACTTCTATTGTTCGATTTTGGAAAAACCAACCCCCCACCCTTGAAAATATGTTACCTGCAGGAATATAAGGACGGTCTTCTGACAATGGGTTTAGTACTATTTGAACTTTCGAGTAAAACGAACGAACGTGCGATTACTAGTCTTCCCGGTTTTTCAAAAACATTGAAGTTTCTTGAAGGACGATTTTCAATTACAAAGATTGCTCGTAGATGCATCTTGAAAATAAGTTGTTGTTTCGCGTAAGCGTCATAACTTCGATAGAAAAAAGAAAAAAAGAAGAGCTGTACTTCGGGTGAAAAAGTTGGCTCTTCCGAAATTAAGTAACGCCTTGAATTTGATATGTCTTCAACGCACGACGATCAGAATAATTTGTGGCGGATGTTATCAGAGGAGTACTACTACCACCACTATCGTCACTACTACATTCAAGGTTCGTACGATAGATATATAAGGGCTTCATTACGTTTACAAGATGTTTCGGAAAGGCGGTGAAGGGCGACGAGGGTCTCCCATTATACGAACGCAGGTGTCGGTGCAGATGTCACGAAGCAGACGGTGTATGCCAACGTACATATACATACGCGTACTTTTTCTCTCTCCTTCTATATATACATATACGTATATGCGAACGTCATTTCCACCGCTTAGACCGAAAGAGAAAGAGAGGAAGAATTTTCATTGAAAGACTTCTAGAAAACTATATTTACCTTCCCGTCGAAAAGAAGCTACTATATCACCAGCACGCAAGTGTGCTTCTTCCTTCCTTCCTTCCTTCTTGCTTTCTTGCTTTCTTTCTTTCTTTCTTTTTTTCTTTCATTCGTTCATTCGTTCATTCGTTCGTTGGTTCGTTCGTTCGTTCGTTCGTTCGTTCGTTCGTTCGGTCTTTCTTTCTTTCTTTTTTTTTCTCCGACGTATTTCGTTTCTAATCGCCTTCGCTCCTTCCAGGTCTTAATCAGGAAAGACAGGACGGGAATTAATGTTTGCCTGTTTGCTTTGTTTTCTTTTTCTTTTTTCTCTTTTTTTTTTCCCCCCTTTATAAATTTTCAAATATAAACGGTAGTACGTACGAAAGGGTTGTCTTTAGCAATGATACTCGAGAAGGACATCAAATGAATTAAATATATTGTTGATGTTTCAGAACATAGCCGAAATGTGGTGATGGCTGGAAGATCTCGACGTCCGAGCTCTGAGCTCGGACCGGATCTCTCATCTCCGCATTCGAAAAAACTCAAACTATCGGAACTACCTCAAGAGGTTGCGTCTTACGTCACGGTCGATGAGGAAGATAATGTGGAAAAGGAGTTAGAAAGTAGCGAAAGGATAACTTCAACGCCAAACGAAGAAGAACGTGTCTCTGAATCGCCAAAGGACCTCGAAGGAAAGATATGTGCTATCGAAACACAACGTGACCTTGAAGAAGGACTAAAGAAATTGTCACAAGAGTCGCAAAACGTTGAAAAGGAAATAGTAAAGTTTGCAGAAACGCCGAAAGACGTCGAAGAAGAAATTAATCTTTCTGAAGGTAGAGAATAGTTTTCTTTTTTTGTAAGTTCTCGCATATATTTTATACGTCAGTTGTATTGTACGTAGAAAAATAATTCTAGTGACAGTTAGTGCAACGGAATCTCCGGTAGATGAAGTAATCCCAGGACCGTCCTGGAAAAGTCACGGCGTTGTTCTAAAGTCTGAAGAAAAGCGTAGCCATCAAGGAACGTCCACTTTTGACATGAAAACCACCGAATTGGATTCCGCAGTAGATATACATACATCCTTAATGGGGGAACATGCGTCGTACGAGGAATTATCTTATATCGGCAACGGTGCCTATGGTACCGTTTATAAAGCGAAAGATTTAACCAGCGGTCAAGTAGTTGCGCTTAAAAAAGTTAGAGTACCATTGACGGAAGATGGGTTACCTACTAGTACTTTAAGGGAGATAGCCACGTTAAAACAGCTTGAGAGATTCGAACATCCACATATCGTAAGTACTTCAATAATTTGCCCGCTTCTTATTTAAATTACTTTATTAATACTCATGCAAATATCTCTTAAAATCAGGTCAGATTATTAGACGTATGTCAGGGCAATTATCATCGGTTGCCTTCCAGCGACGAAAGATCTGATAGATTGAATCAAGGATTAACTCTTTGGTTAGTCTTCGAACACGTGGAACAAGATTTGGCATCTTATTTATCATCCTGCCCAGAGGCAGGCATGGCAGCGCATCTTGTAAAACAGATGTCCAAGGAGATCCTGTCCGGTGTTCAGTTTCTTCACAGTCACAGGATTATACACAGGGATTTGAAGCCGCAAAATTTATTAGTCACGAGGGAAGGAAGAATAAAGATTGCAGATTTTGGTTTAGCCAGAACATATGACTTCGAAATGAGATTGACTTCTGTGGTAATTTAAACATGTCTTTCTATATATCTTCGTTGTAGTCGAACGACTAATTCACTATTTATTTCATATCGTTTAGGTTGTAACTCAATGGTATCGAGCGCCAGAAGTTTTGTTAGGTTGCTCTTACGCAACTCCCGTAGATACGTGGTCAGTCGGTTGCATTCTAGCTGAGCTTAGTAGGTTGAAACCATTATTTCCAGGGACAAGCGAAGGAGATCAATTGGATAGGATTTTTCGGTAAGCTTAATTATAATTATTACTCTATTACAATACGACTTATAGACGCAATTATATATATTTTATACTACAATTATATATTTTTTAGAATCATCGGTACACCATCGGAGGTAGAATGGCCGAAAAACGTGTCGCTTAGTTGGAGTGCTTTCCCTGATAGACAACCAAAGCCTTTAAGTGATGTTATACCTAATCTCGATGACGACGGATTGGATCTTATCCAATCTTTACTTATGTTCGATCCTCACGTCCGTTTGACTGCTACTCAGGCTTTAGAGCACAAATACTTCAATGAAAATGACACGTAATTGCTTTTTTGTTGTTTATCAAATTGAAAAAGTATGTTTAGACTGATGGAATTATTTTTAGGGAATGTAATTTATACAATAATATCCAAAATTATATATACGTATAGAAAAATTTTGGATATTATAATTATCATTTTTTTAGGTTGTAACAATATCATTTTCAACCACATTATATTATGTAAGACGTTTAAATAATTGTACAAGATATACCCAAGACTTGAGCTTAGTTATACATTATTTTAATCTATCTTTTATATACCAATTTAGGTATATAATAGTAATAACGTATAGTATTTAAAAAAAGGTATTTTTAAATAATTCGTAATTAACGTTTAAGAATTACGATATTTTCTAAAAACACAAAGACCATACTACTTTTGTATTTTCTACGAAGTGACAAATTTTCCTAAACTTCTGCTACGCATAAATTAATTAGTTATGAACTAATAGTATTTAGATTCGTTTAATTGAATCATATACTTAAACACACACGCACGCACGCACGCACACACACATATTATAGTAGGATAACTTTTATAAGACTGGGGCCGTTTGACCTATTAGAATCATTGAAAGATTTAGGATCTTTCATAGGAAACCAGAAAAGACACTGCCATATCTTGTAATATAAATAGGTAGTTGGATATATTAACACTAAGATTGTATTTTATGTAAGATATTAGTTATTAACGTATACAAATCAGCGGTATATATTTATATGTATATGTGTTACGGTACACCTAAGATATAAGATACTATAATGTATTATTACAAAAGTTAAAAAGACTGTATAATAGAATAAAATCATTTTATAGTTTTGTAAATTATTAAAATAGCTCTACCGACATTTATTTCCATCGTATAATCGTTTGATCGTTTAATATTAAAAAAGAAAAAAAGTCGAAACTTCAAGTTCATTTCTGTAACGTATTGGGTATAAATCAAACTTCGCGCCACGTTTTAAGTCTACCATTATTTTCTATTCCCAAGGTTGGTGATAAACGCGAGGGACTTAATAAAAAACTTAAAACGATATCTCTAAATGACGTTAATTTCCTTGTTAATAAAGATCGGTTAAATTTCGATTTCTTCGAAAATGTCGTTCTTAAATTTCTCATCGATTTCGTTCAGACGGATCGTATCTTCGAGTGGCAATATATCGAAGAGCTTGTATAAAAGAAAAATGGCGACCGAGGTGGAAAAAGCACGAGTCGCTACTCCCGGCGGCGATACTATATTTGGGAAAATATTGCGTAAAGAACTACCATGCAACTTTATTTACGAAGACGATAAGGTGAGCTATTAATAATTAGTAAAGAGAATGCGTATATTTGTCATCTATGTATATCATTCTGCAAGCATCTTTACCAGGTTAGTTTATCGACGATTCAGCATGATTAATTGCTTTGTTTTTTGATCAGTGTGTCGCATTTAAAGATATCAACGCCCAAGCTCCCGTACACTTCTTGGTAATCCCAAGAAAACCGATTTCACAATTGTCAAAAGCGGACAACGAGGATGAAGCTTTGCTGGGCCATTTGATGTTGGTAGCTCAAAAAGTGGCGAAACAAGAAGGTCTGAATAATGGTTTTCGTTTGGTAATCAACGACGGAAAAGACGGTGCGCAATCGGTCCTTCATCTGCACCTGCATGTACTCGGTGGTAGGCAGATGCAGTGGCCTCCGGGTTAACGAGTTATACGATCTAATCTTATTTCGCACGATTCAAAATTCATGTACAACGTGTTTCTCTTTCGAATGTTAATAAAGAGTTGAGGTTATGAAGTACGCATTAACGCCGTAAATGGTCTATATGTGTGATAAAATAGGCTTTTTTTTTTTTTTTGCTTTTCTTTGTAATTTTCGTTACATCAGATTTCATTAAAAACGATAGTACGTATACCAATGTTCTTCGTTCATACAAACTTTTATTTCATTTCCTCTCGTAAACCGTGTACTCGAACCGAATTCCATTTTCCTCCTGAATTCCATCCGGTACATTGGGATCCCTAAAAACGATCGCAATCATTATTTCGCGATACGTTAAAGGAATTGGCGAAACTTACTTGACTGGTACGAGATCGGTCGAAAGTTCTGGGAAAAATGTGTCGCAATCGAAACGTTTCTTTATTCTCGTGAGATACAGACGATAAAAATTTGGTAATTCTAAGACTTCCTGAAATCAAGATATAGCAGGAGGGGTATCGGGGAAATAGATATTACTCGAACGATCATCGGAATACGAACGTACTTTATAAACGGAACTTCCTCCTATGACCCATATTTTTTCCACTTCTTCGCACAAGGGTGGTCGAGATATAACGTCGAGTGCGTCTGAAATATTTTTGCAGGGAATCGTTCCGCTACCAAAGTTTCTACAAAAATCGGTTTAACGATATAAGTTCTTCGACGCGTTCTTTATTTAGAAAAGATTCTTAATCTTTCGTGTTTTAAATGATTACAGAGATTGTCTCGTCAAAACCACGTTGATACGATTCCGCAAGGGTTTATATTTTGGCGGTATAGAATCCCAGGTTTTTCTACCCATTAGTACCACATTTTTTTTCTTTTCATTACTCGTCTTTGACGTCATGCGTGTAAAAAATGCCATTTCAGTCCTACGTGTGAGATATCGCGATTAGACACCGTTATATCCGAGGAAGCGACGAATCGCATATATTAGAATAAAACTTACTTCAAATTCCACGGCAAATTTCCATTCATACCGATACCCAAGTCTTCGCATACCGCTGCTATTACGTACAATTTTAAATGCATCTCGAATCGAAAAGAAAATCCGTGAAAACATTCAAATGCAACGCAGTCGCACAAGATGGCTTATGGATCATAGCTCTCGCACACGTGTTGTCCAAGGTCTGCTTGAAAAAAAGCAAGTTTCTTTTTCCTGTCGCCAGATGGTACTAAAGGACTGCTAACCAGTTTGAAAAAATTAACAAAAATTCGATTTGAGTCGTTTAATTTTAATCACGTCACATTACACGTTTGAAACAACGTTCTATACATATTTTTATAATAACAATATTTTTTCTTTAACGAAAAGATAAATAATACAGTATATTATAAAACAACGTTCAACGTTCATTATGCTTTACGCATAACGCAGTACGTATCTACACGTATCTTAAATTAGTTTTTTTTTTTTTTTTTTTTTTTTCTTATATTTACAAAATATTCTATTTCAATTAAAATCTATTTACGTCTTCTGTTTCTTGGTACTCGGGCCGCTATCTTGTTCGTCAGTCTGGAAAATAGTTTTCGGTTGCGTCTTCTTATATGCCGGTGCTATCCAGTATGGATTTTCCTCTGCTTCTTTCGCGTACTTCAAAATTGCCTCTCTAGGATCCTGATCGTCCTCTATTCTTTTACTGAGTCCAAGATTACGAATAACGTAAGAACTTAAGGTTCCACCGGAGGACGCTACTCTTCCACCTTGGCCGGAAGTAATTGGTAAGTCTGGACGTCGCGATTTCACAGGATCGAGACGATCTTTCTCCATTTGTTTTCTGACGGATTTAGGTCTGTCTTGTCTAAACAAGGGTAACGCGTGCGGCGTTATAATTTGTTGAGTAGACATTACTTCCATATGTTTGTGTTTGAAGTGAGATTTGACGACGCATAACTTCGCCCCTCTCATACTTCTGTTGATATCGTAATATACTTTAACAATTCCATTTCCGCAACCAACGAATAGTTGATTCAATTTTGGATGCCACAAAGTTTTAATAACGTGGGAATTGGTTACCGGTATTTCGTTTACAAGCTCAAACGTTTTGGTATCGTAGAATAGAATTTTACCCATATCTTGACCTTTTTTTAGAGATTCTCCGGTAACTATCATAGAATCGTCTGGACTAAACATACAGTCCGTTGTTTCGTATCTCGAAAATAAATCTTTTACTTCGAATATCGGAACTTTAAACGCCCTCAAGTCCCATAATTTCAACGTGTCGTCGCAACTTCTCGTTGCCAAAGTATGTCCGAGATAAGAAAAACTTAAGCTGGATATCTCGTTATTAGAGCCATGGGCGTTTCTCAACGTCAACGAGGGATTTACAAAATTTTTTCTATGATCCCACATTTGTATAGAACCGTCTATACATCCGCATGCTACTACGGTTCCTTCTCGGCTGTAGCTACAAGTAGTTGGAATCGTCTTGACGCCGTTTTGTGCTCTGCATTTGATAACGTTCTTATGACCACGCGGTCTATGTAACAGCCAAATTCTACAAGTGCTGTCTTGCGAGCAAGTCAAATATTCCTCTTTGGTAAACGGATGCCAACACCCAGAATTCAAGCCTGCGGTGTGACCCTTTGTACGTGCCATGTCCGTTATGTATTGATCGCCTTTTACAGTTTCGCATTTCTCAAACCCATCCCTGTCCAATACTTTGGCTTGTGCCGCTCCTGATATAACTAGTATCACATCTCCGGTCGTAGAGTATTGTAAACATTTTATTGGATGATTTTCACAAGGTTGCAGGGTTCTGAAACTTCGCATGGACGAATCCATACCAGCGAAATCCCAGAAACAGACGTCGTAATCGATCGATCCCGATGCAAGACGTGCTCCGGATGGATCTGCAGCAATAGCGATCACCGCCTTCGTACCATGCGTCATCGTTACCTCGTGAGTGCAAGGAATTTTCTCTTTCAACGACATTTCCTCTGTTTCGGATTCATCGTCTTCCTCTTCCTCTTCGTCCTCTTCTACCTTCCTACCGTCAATAATATTTTTGGAAGAGAGTATTTGAGAATCGTTGGCCATCTTACTCATCTTTTCTTTCGAAAATAAGATCGCAAAGTCGAAAGCGTCGTATTCGTTTCTTTCCTTAATCGTGCCAAACGCGTAAGGATATCGACGCGTGAAAATATACAACGAAACTATGCTTAGACGCGTTTACGAAGAGTGGAAAATACGATATTCGTACGACTCGCACTAGAGTGCGCTAGTGTTGGACAAGTTTCTTCTTAGAGGGGGAAGCTTCGAGACGATTCGAGTCTCGTAACGTACCGACAGATGGCGCTGTTACGGCTAGTAAAATCCGTTGTCCGTATCTTTGTTTCCTCTATGTTGGTACGCATACAAATTTGTCACGGAATTTCATTTTTTTTTTTTTTAAACTCTTTTTTTGTACAATTATTTCCGTTCACTTTTCTTTTACAAGGGAAACAAATATTTCTTGTTACAAAAATTTTTTCTTAATTCATGGTTCGAAGATAAATCAACGCGTAAGCGTTAGTGTACCGTGTTGAACGTAAGGTGGTGTTAGCGTCTTCCTCGAGCTCAAAGATGTTGAAGCGAACAAATCGTATGCTACTAATTAATACGATGTTACCAAGATGCGTTATAACAGCCATTACTTCAAATGATTTGTCGAATTTGTCTTCGTGTAAGAGAACGAATTTGTCGATATTACGTCTGAAACGTTACGAGGATGTATTAAAAGAAAAAAAAAAAAATAATAATAATAATAATAATAATAAACAAGGAGGTAATATTCTAAGAAGACAATGAATGAACGATGGAATTTTATAGGGGCAAAAAACACAAAAAAAAAGAAAATGTAAAAACTGCAGGACGCTTTACCCGGAGCATAAGTGTGCGCGCGTTTGTGATACACGCTGGCATGTCTCGTCCGGGAGAGGGAAGGGAAAGGACACGCCGCGTGTGCACGGCCGACTGCCTGCGAGTGGCTGCTTTATTATTAGCAGTTCTTGCTGGATCCTTTGATCTTAGCCGACTTCGAAGCACTACGCCACTCACACCTGTCGACTGCCGTTTCTACTTCAATCAGGAAAGCAGAAAAATGTCTCTATCTTCTTACACTCGAGAGAGACTTACGAAAGAGAGGAGACAGTTTGTTTAAAGGCGCACATTTAAACGCGATAAACGAATCAATTTATCTCTATCCCCATCTTCGGTTATCCTTCGATCGAATAATAATCTTATGTCGCCTTAAGCCAGTATACTGTTACGATTTTCTTATTTATCATTTTCGTTAAAACGTTTCTTTTATATTCGATGTGTACGTTATATACCGATAAAAGCGTTTCATTAACGTTGGTAAACATTTTATTAATTTCGTAGTCGAGAGCCACTGGCGGGTCGGCTGAAAATCCTAAGAAGTTGAGTACCACAGGAGATCATTACGTTATGGCGTAGGGCCCGCAAGGGTGGGACTAGTGGGTCAGCCAAGCGAACCGAATCTCCCCTTCACGCCTTAAAAAGGTCAGTCGAAGGCACTACCCTCCGTTCCCTATAAATATACGCTTAACTTACATTTCATTTTCCATTATTTCTTTCGCGTCCTTTGTTTCGTAATACTTTTGTCGGAAAAAATTGTAAAGTGATTTGTCTTTCTCTCTCTCTCTCAAGGATCCACGCAAACCGTGTTCCACTCATCTTTCTCGGAAGAGGCCTAATTAAAAGGAGAGAAATACTACGTTGGCATTAACCGAAGGGAAAGAAAGTTACGCGATCGTTACAGGAAATCGCGACGTGGAATGCGGTGGAACCACATGTCGCGCAGATGCCAAAGCGTATGGGCTTAATCGTTGCTTTCGTCAATTAGCACATTTGCGGTATAATTGACATGAAAGAGAAGACACGCGATCTTGTTCATTTTGTTGCGGCGAAATCGTTTTTGATCGTCTTTACGGGTCAGCGATACGTCTCGCCTTAATAAAATAACTATTTCGCCAAAGACGAGCAACTACCGACGATTTTAGCGATAAAAAGCGGAAGTATTCCTCGGAGAAATTCGCTAATTAACCGTACAATTTGATGAGAAACATCGACCGAATACTATGTAGGCACTCCTTACCAAAAAGGAATACTCGCGATAACGAAGTCGATCGCATAACTCTTCCATATAAAAATTTATTATTTTCGAGTCGTTTCTTTTCTTTTTGAAAAGGGAACGAAACGAGATCGAAAGGAATTTCATTACTCGGTATCAACGTCAAGACAAAAAATGACAAGAAAATATTATTGTTATTTAATACGAAGAATTTTCTCCAAGGCGCAATTCTCTTTTTCCCTTTCTCTCGTTTCAGACCGCAGACTTTGATACTACGTAAAATCGCGAAGAATTAAAGGCCCCAAGTTGGATCACACCTCCGGGATACGTGAGCGCGGAACACCCGTTATTACGTTACAGAAACGAGTATCTTGGGGGCCTGTAAACTTGTACGTGTAAGAGGTGGACCGAGAAAAAAAAAGAGAACGGATATAGGAAAGAGATAGGATGATTCTTGGAAGGAGAACTCTTTCGAGCCCTTCAAATATAGCCACCTACTTATATAGCATATACATTATACATACGTCGCGGCAAGTGGTAAAAATCACTCCCTTTAATTTGATCCCTTCCAGACCTTGCTACCTTGCGCTCTTGAAACGCTTCTGGCCTTCGAAGGCGTAGTAACTTTGTAATAATCTATACCTACTGAGAGAGATAAGAGAACGTTATTAAATTCACGCGAACATTGAATATCGTATTACAAAAACTTTTCTCTAATAACGATATCACGAATGTTATCAAAATAAATGTTCAACGGTGATAGCATCGAATAGGAAGATGGACGATCTTGAGTTTGGAAGCTACGGATAGTGTCAAAGTCGTGAGAGATGCGATCGAATAGCGGAGAGAAACGGGATTTCGCTCGAGCGGGAGATACGTAGAGTTGGCAGACAGAAGGGGGGGAGAAAGAGAGAGGAGAGATACTGGCGGATACGTAAATGGTGCAAGGGAGCCTCTCATTACTCGGTAATAGCCCGTAATAACATGGATTTAATGCGCGGCTTCAAGTAGAGGCTATAAGCTATAAGCAATCGTTCGCCGCCTTCGGCACTTTTAATGAATAGCCCCCTACTCCTTTCCCGGATGTTCATCTCTCTTTTTCTTTTATCATCTCTTGTACCTAACGAAATCTGAAAAATAACTAATTTTCTACGGGTTAAAAGTTTTATCCGGCTTTACGCCGTTCGTTATACGCTCGTAAGAGAAAAATGGAAGGGAGACGTTGAATTTCGAATTTCGACTCGTAAAAGGACGACTTCTCTTTGAAAAGTCGAAAAAAGATATGGAAGAAGGTTCGAACGACGGAGAGAAAGATTCGAGGTATACGTTCCAAGGCATAATTGCGCTGGATCAAGCTCGACGAGGAAAGAGCTAAGGACGTTGGTGGGCGATCGAGGGTCCCGAGGCGACTGCGTCTGCGTCTGCGACTGCGACGGCAGCGGCGGCGGCGGCGGCGGCGGCGGCAAATCATCAAAGGGAACTGTAATTAGCTGCGCATGTGCCGTGCGGCCAAGCGGAGCACCGGACGCGGGAATTCCCGCTTTTTGCTCGCGATCTTCATTGCTGGACGCTCTTGGGACGAACCCTCTTGCCGATCTTCTTCTCTTCATCTTTATCTTCTTCTTCTTCTTCTTCTTCCTCTTCTTCTTCTTCTTCTTCTTCTTCTTCTTCTCTTTCTCGACTTCCCTCACGAAGAAATTCACGGCGATTACCATCTCGCCGTAAACGATGCGACCCGAGACGCTGATTTGGATTAAAACGTACGAATCTCGAAAAAGTACGTTTACGAGTTTACTTTATATATATATATATTTCCATCTTTTTTTAATTAAATTTAAACGTTAACTTTTACGATCATCGGCTCGTCTTTGAATTCGAAATTCGCAATGCCCGAGTGGAAGTAAAAAATGGGGATACGCGCGGCTGGCAGTTTGAGAAAGCACCGAGCCGAACTGGCCGCCGTGCCGAGACACGTTGAGATTTTAAACTTTTTCTGCGTCTGTCGCTTGAAAATCACGATTCGATTCACCGGGATCGGTCGAGAACGGACTGGGACGAGTTTTTGGGCCCTTCGAACGTTAGGCCCTTCACCTTCTCTTCTTTTCTTTCCTTTACTCGTGTCTCCTCGCATGGGATCATTCCTCTTTTCGTTTCTTTTGCGAGCCGCGAAACGATCGAGCTCGAAGAAATATCATTGGAAAGTACTACAGCTCGATCATAATTATCTAGAAAATTTTGCGAAAGAATTCGTTTCGACTGACCTACATAAGCGGCGAGGCACCTTTTATAGGTACGCATTTTAATGAGATTTTCTCCTCTTAATTTCTCATCGTCAAAGTATCAAAAAGTAAATTATACGCGACCATAGGAATCGGCAACTCGATACCAGTTTTTCTACAGGACGGAGCACGGTTAATAAATGCAGAAAAGTAGCTCCGGACGAGGACTCGCTTTGCTCGAAATATCCAAGGCACGTTCCAAGGAGGAACCGCCGATGGATCTTCACATCCATCTTCTTTGTTCTCCTTTTTCTGGTTGGAGCCAAGGTACTGCCACGGTCGCTTCTTTTACCCCTATTGTTTCTACCTCATCGTTGCGTCCTTTCTTTCATTCATGACCGACGAAATCAAATCGATGCCCGATGAGACCTAAGAACGTCGACGATTTTCGAGACATTCCTTTTACGTTTCGCGAAGTTGGTCTGTTCTTTTTTTTCCTTTTTCTTTCTTTTTTTTTTTTTTTATCAAACAAGCGTACGATTTTCTTTCTTTTCGACAGCTATTCGAAATTATAGAGGCAGTCCTTCGTGAAATAACAATTATTTCTAATGAGTGGCCGACGCGCGAGTTCATTAAGATCTCGTATGCAACATTTTCTCTCGCGAGCGAGACAGTGCCGTAAATCTTTTCAGACGCGACCGCGGTCGAGTGCATAGAACTGCACGAGGCATGGTGTACCCTCCATGAATCACATCGATTCGTTCATGTTTCTCTCTCTCTCTCTCTCTCTCTATTCTTTTTATTCGCAACGAGAGGGGAAAAAAAAAGAAAAATATATTCGCACATTAAAAGCGCACTCTTAGGTGCACGCCCTTATGCGAGAAAATGGATTTATAATCGCGTTTGATAATACCGTTGGTGGTCGAGACGTAGAAGGAGAAACGCGGACGCGATATTACGGTGTATCATCGATCATTATCTCGAACAAGAACGAGCATTAACGTGCATTAACTTTGCCTCCTTCGATGTGAATTTAATACGTCGCGATGTAAGTCTAGGTTCGATTAAAGGGGACAATCTTGAGAAATTCACAAACGATTTCCACATCGATCGATACGTTCTCTTATTCCTTGTACACTCGCCGCTGTATCCGATCTTAGTTCGAATACGAGCTTGCGTTTTTCGATTAGAAAGGAAGAACAGAAAAGAAACGAAACGAAATAAAAGAGAAAAAGTTGGGAGAATCGTAGGAGAGCGGGTATTGAAGATATTCGTTACGGACCGGCTTATACGCATTAACACGATTTTCAAGTTTCTCGACCCCGTGCTCGGACCCGTGCTCGGGGCCTCTTTTCACGTCTGTCGGAGCAGTCGCAACGGTCTGTTACGCCCATCGAAGGACGACCGAGGGAGTAACGATAGAGCTTCTCCGGTGCGGAGCTTTCATGCAGCGAAATAAAGAAACCGGTGAGACAGGTCGTGTTCCATGGTTTTCTTTGATGTAATCCGCACGAAGACTCTCATTTTCTGTTAAACGCGAAAGTACTAATTACGATCCTCTTATACCTTCCCGACCCTTTTCTATCGACGACGTAGGCGGTATCTATTTCGAAAATAACGCTTTTGCTACTTCTTCTTTTCTCCACGTTTCGAATGCGACGAAGGCGTATAAATTTTCCGAGTTTATTCGCTTCGGTCTTTCGCGAGATTCGAAGAAAAGAAAGAAAGTCGTAATATCTTATCGAAATCGTGCAAGTACGTACACGAAAGATACACGAATACGTCGCAACAAAATTTATTAGAAGCCGCGTCGGTGCCCCGTCGAAATTTTATTCGGTGCCTGAACGGCAAAGGCTAAGTCCATTGTGAGCCGTAATGAAATCATACAAAAGGGTTGTTGGCCGTGGATACCGAGGGACCCCGTCGGAGGGACAGAGATAGTAGGAGCCGGTATCGCGAAAAGAAAGTAAAAAGCGCCGGGGCGAGAGAAGGAGAAGAAGAAGAAGAAAAAAAAAGGGAGGAGAGCGAGTAAAGCGAGAGAAGGGCGAAAGAACAACGAGGAAAAAACAAAGGGCGCCCTCCCGTGGGGAAATATGAATCCACCGTGGTCAGTTGGCTAATCAAAATCTACTTTGTAAGCGTGTATATAATATCCTACGTTATTATATACCACTTTGAAGCTCGAAAACGTATATTCGAGGAATCGATTATTTCGCGCTCACCTCTCTCTCTCTCTCTCTCTCGTCCAGCTTGAGAAAAAGTCGTTCCAAGGAACAAAGCTGAGCGAGCGATTAGGAGATCCGTTCTAACCTCGACGATATAAAACGTATTCGAATTTATTCGAGCGATCGTCCGAATCGTCGAGATAGATATGGGAGAGCAAGGGAAAGAAAAGCATACCTGTTTTGTCCCGTTCGTCATAAAGCGTTGACGTAACCGTTTCCGGGAATTCGAAGTGAAATTCATTGCTACGGGATTGCTCGGCGTACTCCGTCAGTCTCCCTTTGTTCCTAATTGCGCTCGTGGGATTGGTTCGATGACTAGCGGCGGTAGAGCCAAAATAATAGGTACCCGTAGCCGCGAGGGTCGAGGCGAGGCGTGGAAAAGGGAAAGAATCCTTCGGCGAGAAGGAGAAGGAAGAGCGCGCGCTCGAGCGCGAGAAGTTTGAAAGAGGAAAGGCAGCGCAGGTATGCGCCTATGGCGTGTACCGAGTGGAGAGCCAGTCGCACGTTGCCGAGCAGAGCCGAACGTTGCCGAGTATCGCTTGAGGATAGTCGAGAAGTGCCGACGTCGCACGAGAGTTTGTTGTGAATCCGATGCTCGACCGTCGCGACAGTCCGATTCGACTCGTCGTCGCGGTATCGTCGAGTCTCTTCTCTCGACGCGGTTCTCGCTCTACTTTTTCCTCCGTTTATCATTGTTATGACTTACAATCGTGATCTCGCAGCAACGAAATCGCGTCGATCGAAGAATCAGCGTGAAGCGTCGACGATCACGCGTAACGAAGTTAAATAAGTTTTCGCGAGGCGCGATGCGCGCCAAATTCGAACGCAAGACGAATCGAAATCGTGTCACGTTCGACGACTCCTTCGCGCGAGATCAAGCTATTCGAGAAGAATCCCGTGAGACGATAAAAGAATATTTTCGATCGTAGAGAAGAGAATGATACATCTTTGGAGAACGATCTCGTTACTATCGGCGGTGATTGGCCTCGCGAGAGCATGGGGCATTAATCACGCGGGTCAAACGGGCACGAATACGAAATGCGAGAGACTCAGCGTTTCGTTTTGCCATGGGCTGCGTTACAATCTCACTGCCATGCCGAATTTTATGGGCCACGAGGATCAGTTGCAAGCGGAACGCGGAGTGAGTTTGCTACTTCTCTTTACTTTAGACTTCCGTATCCTAATCTTACGTTTCGTTCGGTTCTTAGCAGGTATATCTATCAACGATCGATCGCGTCGAGATCTTTTTCCGTCGTTGGTTGAGAGTATCGTTGAAAGAAACGATTGGCTTTAAAGGCTGCTATTTTATCGTTTCTTCCTTGTTTCACTTGCTCGAGGATTCGAGCGAATTACCAACGTCTCTTTCTACGTTTACGAACGATTTCGAAAAATGTTCACATCGGTGCGATGTCGCAATCGGTCGGATTAACGAATCCATGGAACGAAGGCGGCGGCGGCGGCGGCGGCACGGCATTGCGCGCGAGATAGCACGTTGAAGCCTCGGAGGAAAGCCATATACGCGTGTCTACGACGCAGGTGGCTTTTATAGTCCTGTCGATAAGATCAAAGGGAGCCGCAGCCTTTACTCCGTCGCGTCTTTGCGTCTCTGTAAATCATTTTCACGATAAGGCGGCCTCGCGATAAACGCTGTTACAGCGGCTATTCATGGACATCGTTTTGCGCCCGGCTCCATTCCCATTTTCTCTCTTCGTCGAGATAGAATATCGAATTCCATGCATTCGTCGACCTTTCCTCCGATATTTAAACCGGTAATACGTACCCTAATTAAATCTTACGATTAGAGAAACATGATCGCGAGATTCGACCGGCATTGTCCATTTTTTTTTTTTTTTTTTTTTTTTAGATAAAATCGTTCGACGATCTCGTAAATCGAGGAAAAGGAGCGAGGGAATCGTAGTCGCGACTTATCTAATTATATTCGAAGAAATTGCCTCGTTGACTCGCAGAATCGTACGCAAGGTCAGAGTAAAGTCGTTCGGACGGCAGTGTAACTAGCTTTGATCTTTCTCGGCTGGATCCTCGTCCGTCCGCGGCTCGTATAACCACTCGGCGGAACCGACTTTTCTAGGAAATATCCCGTTGAAAAGTAAACGCTCCTCTCGTCTGCTCCACCCTCGACTACTTCGAAATCTCGTCCTAGTCGGATTACCCTTTGAATTTCTCCCAAATTATTTCTCTCTCTCTCTCTCTCTCTCTCCCTCTTTCGTTTTCTCCTTATTTCGTCACGCCGACGAAGAGAAAGAAAAAAGAGAAGGAGAGAAGTGCAGCGATATAAAAGTTTATTCGCGTTCGCGTATCTCGCGAGCTCGATGTCAGACATGAAAAGCGCATTAAGACGATCGGATATCGTCGAGGATAGGGGTCTTTTGATGATCGCCGATCGAGATAGCTCGTCGGCAGACCCACATGGTTTCTAACCTCAAAACCTCTCCTCGATACCGTGCAAGTAATTAATTTGAAAGTCGGCTTAATTAGTCGGCTCCATGGTTCTCTCTTTTAGCCGACTATGAAATAATATCTTTAAATCGCTAAAGAAATGGACTTCCTTTTTTTTTTATCTATTCTCTCTTCCACCGGCGTTGCGAGCAATGAACTTTCTTGAAAAAATCCTTTTTTCCTTATAAATGGTATCTGTCTGTCTGCTGGACGATCGTCGATCGCAAACGTAATTGGCAAAGCTTTCAAGAGCGTTCCTCGCTCGAGTATTCGTTGTCCATTTCTTCTTGCACAATGGAATTAAAAAATTGCACAAATGAAAGGTTAATGAACGCGTCGAGAGCAGTCTCGAGGACGAACGAACGAACGAAGGGAAGGAGGAGCGAGCGAACGATCACAGAAGCGTGGATGAGACGCGACGGGACGCATCGTGGATAAATTAAAGTCGATCTTTTTAGTGTGGCTTGCGAAGGACGGCGACAAAGGCGCGCATCGCCGTCGCAAATTATCCGGTAACATACATCGTTGAGCACCGCTCGCATCTTATAACGTACGAACGAAGGAAGAAAGGGATAGAACGTTGAGAAAAAGATTTCTTTTTTTAATCGTACTTTCGTTTCCAAACATTTCGACGATGTACATCGTATTTTCGTACTCGATGAAAACAATGTAGGTGGTATGTATGCTTGTGCGTGTATGCGTATGTTATGATATTTGTATGTAGCTCTGTGTTTTGTGTGTGTGCGTGTGTGTGCGCAGGAACGATTGGTCTCTCTTGTCGCTGCGTTAAAATCTCCAGCTGTGCGAATCGGCTTGCACGCTGTGAGAAATTATATAAAGGACGTGCGTGGAAGGCGAGTCGTCGACATTAAAGGATCAAAGGGACGGTTCTATCTATCCTATCAAATCCTTTTGCTGATCCTTCGACGGAAAAGGGGAGGAAGGAAAGAAGAAAGAAAGAAAGAAAGAAAGGAGGTCACCGCAAGAAGCTTTTTCGTCTACGTATTCGTACATACGGGCACACGCAATATGCGAGTACATATCCTGCGTACTCGCGGGAATATCGAAGGCAAGGCACGCGGCTATAAAAGCTGAACCGATCCGAGCGAGAGGAACGACCGAGGCTGTTGAAGGAGTTCTGGCGAGGGGAACGAAAGGGTGAAATGAGGAGAGGGAGAGAGAAAAGAGGAAGCCGCTCGAATCGTGCGAGTACGAAGCAAGAAGAAGAAAATGAGAGAGAAGGAGAGAGAGAGAGAGAGAAGGAGGAGAGAGAAAGAAGATGAAAAGGAGAAGAAGCGGACTACATCTTACCACTACTAATACACTACTACGCAACGCAAAGTCCTTCGTTGTCTCCGAGAGAGCTAAGGAGAGAAGGTCTTTCTCTCTCTTTTTCGCGAGCCATCTCGGTTGTCTGTCAAGACACTTTTAAAATGCTATCCTCCGGCAGAAGCATCGACGTGGAGCCACCCTTTCTCTCCCTTCAAGGTAGATTCCCTTCTTTCTTATTCCCTATGGTGCTCTCGGCGGGCCATTCTCGGAGAAAAACGCGAAATAACGAAGGAAGGGAATGCACCATGCGGGAACCGGTCTCCGTTTCTTCGTTCGTTCGTTCCTTCCTTCCTTCCTTCCTTCCTTCCTTCGTTGATTTCTGTTCTTCTCCAGAACGCATAGTCTAGCTCTCGTCGTTCCGGACGAGGAAGAACTTTTTATCTTCCTCCTCCTCTTCTTCTTCGTCTTCTTCTTCCTTCTCTTCTTCTTCTTCTTCTCCTCCTTCTTCGTCATTGTCGTCGTCGAATCAAGAGAGACCGACCGTGACAGGGACGAGCATCCGTCACGAGACCGATGCGATCCATCTTCCAACGTCCTCTCTCGTTTTTTCTTCCATTATACTCGAGGGTGCAAGGGAACTATCGCGGTGAAGCTTCTTTACTTTGCTTTACCAAAAGCGACCATTTATGCGACCGCTGCACAGTCAGTAGTAGATGTATATACCTAACTATATATTTGAGATGCTTGCTTGCCAGCCATTAGACTCGTCGGATATTTTTATTTTATCTGACAATTGATATCCATTTAAATATGAGAAGAATTTTGCAAAACGGACGAGACATTCGTCTGTGTGATAAGGATTCGAAAAAAGGAAGATAGACAGAGAGAGAGAGAGAGAGAGAGAGAGAGAGAGAGAGAGAGAGAGAGAGAGAGAGAGAGAGAGAGAGAGGAGAGAGAAAGCAAAGCGTTTTCGAGATGCCCGGAGGGAAGTAGAAGAAGAGAAAAAGGAGGAGGAGGAGGACTACGACGATCGAAAATAAGGGGGTAATGCACCTAACGGGGCGGAGGAGACGGTTCCATGAGATATAACGAGCGGTGGGCATCACGGGCAATTATCCCGCCCATTCTTCCCGCCTCTAGTCTCGCTGGACGTTTCGTTCTCTTCCCTTCGAAGGGTCCGTCGCTTCGAGTCTTCCCTTCTAGCTGCTCCCTGCTCCATTACACCGAGGAGAGAGGAAAAATACTCCCTGTTCCTCCACCTCTACGATGTTCCTTCAAATTATAGCCTCGTGAAATTACGTGGTCACCCGTAACACCCGAGAAAGAGAACCCATTCGCCGATCTTCGAAAGGAACTTTCGATCTTCCCTGTTAAAATCTAATTTAACCGCTGAAATAAAAGAAAGTCTTCGTTTCTTCGTATTTATCGGTATACATGATACCTACCTGATTGCGTAATCTTTACAAAGTTATAGCTATTCCAAAAACTTGAGTAGCAATGACTCGATAAACGTTTAATAAATAAATAATTAGTTATTTTATTTCTTTTATCGTTCTAGCTGGCGACTCTGATGCCCCTAGTACATTACAACTGTTCGAAACACTTGAGGCTCTTTCTTTGCGCCGTCTTCGCCCCTGTATGCTCCGAACATGTGGCCATGCAGATACCCGCTTGCAAGTCTCTCTGTCTTTCGGTTAGGAGAGAGTGCGAGCCGGCACTGACCAGCCTCACTCTTCCTTGGCCGCATATGCTCGACTGCGATCGATTTTTGGATCGAGGTAACGAGAAAATCAACTTTTTACATACTCTTTGATCAGGTTTTACAGATTCTAAGAATTCTTTTTCTTTCGTCGATCTTTCAGGCAACACACTTTGCGTTCAACCACCCGAGGAAACTCTCTCGGACGCTGTTCCGTCCGTTCAACAGCAATGGCCAACGCAAGAACAAATTCAGCCTGTTCAAACGTCCACGGGATTGCAAAATCACCATCAGTGTCCCCCTCACTTCGTACAAACGCCGGATGTACAAACGGTGAGTAGAAAAGTTCGATCGACGACAAGTCGAATTTCATTTAATCCGATACGATCCGTATATACATCTATTTCATATTTTCAGATCTCTTGTGCTCCGCGTTGCGGTATCGACGCTTATTATCGCGCCGAGGATAAAAAATTTGCCGAACGATGGATGATAGGATGGGCATGGCTCTGCTTTTTATCCACGCTTTTCACTCTTTTAACGTTCTGGGTCGAGCCCTCCAGATTCCGTTATCCAGAGAGACCCATAGTATTTTTGGCGCTCTGTTACAATTTATTATCGGTAAATTATATCGTCAGAGGTGCGATCGGTACCGAAATCCTCAGTTGTGTCAGCCAACTCGATGGACCCAGTTATGTGCCGGTTCACGACGGATTAAAGAGTATTCCTTGTACGATCTGGTGGATCGTCAAGCATTATCTGAGTTTAGCCAGTAGCACTTGGTGGGCGATACTGTGCGGTTGTTGGCTTCTTAGCGCCAGAAACGAGTGGAGCAGCGAAGCTCTGCACAATATTGCTTCGTATCTACACGGAGTTGCTTGGGGATTACCGCTCTTTGCTACCGGAGGTAATACCTAGTATTTTTTCATCATTCTTCAAAATTTATAGAGCCTTCAAATGAACTTTGTTATTCTCCGTTTACAGGCAGCTTACTCTCTCGTCAAATAGTTGCCGACGAACTTACCGGTCTCTGTCAAATCGCCGATGAATCCGCTTTGTGGCTCGAAGTTTTACCACACGCGATTCTGATCTTTCTCGGTTGCATTTTAGCAGCAGTGGCAGGCGGCGCGTTGATTCGCGTACGACGCGCTGTACGTTCGGCCGGTCGTAGCGCGACGAAACTGGAGAGACTGATGACTCGTCTTGGAATCTTTGCGTTGCTTTACGCCCTGCCAGCCCTTGGTAGCTTAACCTGTATTCTACACGAATCTTCGACGAGACCTCGCTGGCGAACGCTCGCGCTTCTCGCTGCTCTTGATTGTCGATCAGCGGAGAACTGTGTACCAGGTCCCGTTTATAGAGCGGCAGGACTCGAAGTGGCTCTTCTCAGGCCGTTTTTGTCTTTGGTCATTGGCGTGACCTCGGGTATGTGGGTCTGGTCTGGTAAAACTTGTAGAGCTTGGAGTAAATTACTCGCAGCTCCTACTAAACCTACTAGATCTATCCCAACTGCTCAACCTCTGACACAAAATGTTCTTCGGAATTTTAAAGCCGATGTAAATAATCTGCCATGAGGAGAGTATTAGCGAAATGTACGCAAAAGAATTCCGAAATTGTACATAATGTGTAAATATTACGAATGTATTATATTTTTTAAAGACGTTTTTAAAGCGCTCTTCGTAAATAAATATATATATATACATATATATATATATGTATTTTTTATCGATTTCCATTTGTACTGTATGTTGGTAAGATGAAGTTGTACAGAAAATTCATTTTCACTGCGAAATCATTGTTTCCCTTAATACGCTGTATTAATTTAACACGAAAATAAAGAAATTTGAAACTGTCAGTGCTTCAAGTTCCTGTTCGAGTTATCCTCTGAAGGTATTGCGGATATTCCTAATCGGTGTACCGTTGATCTCTTTTGGAAGTATTTCTTGAAATTAGTATATTATGTGTACGAATATAAAGATACAAAAATTAAGAGAATATTCTTTCTTTTTCCAATTTATTTCTAAAATGTCACTTATTTTTCATAATAAAATCGAGAATATCAAGACTGCATGCATTAATGCTGATTTTATAATATTTTACGCCAACAGTGGGTACAGGCGTAATTCTTCGATAATTCCGATGAACAAGGTCTCGTTTTAAAGATAAAGATTTTTAGCGAAGACGATTTTTCGAATTTTTAAAATAGCTGTATTTATTCTTTGAAAAAAATGTCAAACAATGATATTTTTTCGAGACTAATTTATGCATTTATGCAAAAACACTTCTCGAACATTGTCCTCGCTTAAAGTTTCATTTTTAAAACGAGATCTTGTTCATTAAAATCCGTCAAAAATTAAGCCTGGATTCGCTGTTAACGCAAATGCTGTTTTCGACATCGTTTTTGTGAAAAGAAAATTTGTAGTGGTACTCCTTGAACTTTGCGGCAAGAGAGAAACTCTCTCACTACTCATTTTTATATAAACGTTTGAGTGGTGTATGTTTTGAACATTTTGCAGATTAGAATAAACTATTCCAATAATTTTTTAAAATATGTAAAGCATTATAATGAATTCTATTAATTACTAATAATTCTACAACAATCATTCATGATAATCGCATATCTATACATCCGTTTCGATATAACCATAGATCGCAACAAGCGAAAGATGGTAAACTTAAATGGTGCTTGTTAAAGTTAGCTAAACTAGCGCTATCTATACTTAGCAAGTAGAAACTATTGACAGTATATAGTCTTCTCGATTGTATTTTCGACTATATTCAAGTTAAACGCTGGGTGCGTGTGTTACACGTGCACGTGGGTTATGAACGCAACTTGTATAAAGAGATCTATTAGATTTTTATTGTTAATAATATTACGAAAATAGTAAAAAGAATTAATTTTTCAAGATAATGGGTAAAATAGCGCGATTAGGTAGTAGAAAAAAAGCAAAACGATGGCCAAAAGGCCAAAGCTCCAATTCAAATCCGGAAACAACAAAGCACAGAGAAAGAGCTACATGGATGTTTTTTAAAGATTTTAACGGTACGTTATTTTATGTAATTTTTTTATTAATTCGTATCTATAAGTTTCCACGATTAATAGGTTTGTATTATAAGCTTATATAACCAATGTATACGTACAGTTGTTTTACGAGTACTCTGACGATTCTCATTCAGAATTTTATATCAAACGTGTATCATTGTATAAACATATATTATTTTATATGTTAGGAACACCGGGTATAACAACAGAGGATTTACAGAAACACGATGCTATGCAACACATTCTACCTCAAATAGAAAATATAGATATCGACGGAGATCAAGTAGAAAGTACTATAGAAGGAACAGTCAATTCAGCAGATACGTTTGCGAGCACTTACAGTAATTGTACAAATATATCTTTTAATAGGTAACTACGACGATTAACGTCCTTAATAATTTTTCGTACTTGTAAATGCATATTCACGACAATGATGTTTTATAGATTTTTAAATCACTTTCAATCTAAATCGTTAATACATAAGGAGATGTTAGCCGTTTTATCAGCAGTAACCGAAGTTATTAAACAAAATGGTGGGTCTGAAACTTCGACCGAGTATTTTGCAGCACTGGTAAATATGATATATTTTTTTATCGTAATTATTATTACAATAAGATAAAAAACTTTTTTTTTTTAGATGAGTACTCTAGAAGCGGTTGATACGGATACGTCTGTTGCTGCTACGCTTTCACTTCTAGAAATGGGATTAAGAACTGTACCTAAAAACGTTCTCAATGCACAATTTGGTCCAGCGAGTCAAATCTTTCTCCAAATATTAACAAAGTATATAGAAGCAGAAAATTTTCTAATTATAAGACACGTAAGTTTATTGTAATTGGAGATTAATGTAATTGTTTTCTGCCTTACGTTATCAACTGTATTATAAATTTTATTATTCTTCTAGTGTCTCAGCTGTCTTTCACTATTGTTACGGTTTCAAGAAGCCGCAGTTTGGTTAAATTCTTCAACGATGCAGGTTTTAGATGCCATTCTATCATTCATTATTCATATTAAACCCAAAATAAGAAAGGTAGCTCAGCATGGAATATGTGCCATACTTAAAGGTATTTTGTGATTATCGAAGACAATAAATTATTCATTTTCAAAATACATCGTGTCTTTGACGTGTTGCAGGAAGTGATTTAATGAGAAGTGAAAGTTGTCCTGTATATCATCCTGCTGCACCACAAGTTGCTAAACATTGTATAAATCAATTGAACACAGCTTGCGAACCTGGTGGTATAACGAGCATCCTTCATACTCTCACGTTACTCAAGGACATTATCCACCAATTGCCAAAGTTATACATAAAGGTCTGTCCTGGAAGACGGTCTATTCTTCTTATATATGTATATGTTTTATGACATCATCCAATTTCATTTGATACAGACTATTTGCGAGGGACTCTTAAGTATCATGGGATTAAGAAATGTTTTGGTAACATCATGCTGTTTACAAACGTTGCATGGATTGTTCGTGTCCAGGCCGTCAGAAATAACGTTACCATCGCAAAGAAATGCACAAATTATAACTGCTCTTTATGATTATCAACCTCCCGTAAACGATGCGCAACCAACTCTAGCTTGGTTGACTGTTATGCAAGAGGCTCACTGCAATCTCATTCAGTAAGCGGAAACAAGTTATAAGGAATATACATCGTCGATTTTTGTAACGCAGTATCGAATTTTAAAATATGTGTATTAATAATCGTAGAAATTCTATGGATATGTGCGCTGCTATCGTACCTCGAATGTTAGAAAAATGTATCGAATTGTTGCTCTCTGATAAACAAGAAGTCATATCTGGTACATCTCATACTATGAAAATACTTTTACAAGATTGTATTGGCCCATTGTGTGAAAATGAAGAAAAGGCTAAAAGGTAAATGTTGTATTTATTGAATGTACAGAAGCTCGATATAAATAAATATTTCTGTTTGTAGATATAAGGTAATAATAGACCAAGTGATAGATATGATGTATAAACCGACAAAGTACCAGTATCTTGACACGAGTATACCGTTTGATAATATTCTTCATTTAATTGGATTGCTCTTTCAAGTAATTATTTTTTTCTTCAAAAAATGATTTAAAGACGACTAAAGTCCATTCGTATTATATAAATTATATACTTTGCAGATAACTGGAAAAACAAAAAATCCAAAACTTTTAGATATTTTGAAAACATTAGCAGAATTACGAGATTCATACAACTTTGCATGTAACGCAGTTGCTGAATACGCGATTGGATCTGCTATAAAAGCATTGGGTCCTCGTGTCGTTTTACATACTCTACCTCTGCAGGTATGTTATAATAGATTTAATAAAATTGAATTTAAAAATATATACGTAAAACTGTATCTTTTATAGACAGGAAAAGATACTATAAACCTAGAGAGAAGTTGGCTACTTCCATTGCTCAAAGATTGCATAACTCATGGATCACTTTCTTTCTTCACAGATATGTTGCTACCATTAGCAGTAATATGCAAGTAAATATATCCTATAATAATCCTATAATAATATAATACTTTTAAACAAAAACTTACATATATTATTTTTGTTTTAGCACAAAATCTAAAGAACCGGTAGGAGGAAAAACTTACGAATTTCTTGTAACGCAAATATGGGCAATATTGCCAAGTTTATGCAATGATGCTAACGACGTGAAAGACAACTTCAAGGTAGGCGTATAAAGTAATACGTGAAACATCTATTGGAAAATTTTGCTATATTTATCATTTATGTATTCCTAGAATATCGCTAAATTGTTAGGAACAATTATTAGTGGAGTTAAAGATTTAAGATTATCGGTAATGGCAGCTTTAAGAAAATTGATTACAAAGGCAACCGAAAATGATAATAGCGAGGATATATCCGAGCTTGCTCGATTTGCTAAAAATTATCTACCAGTTTTGTTCGCTTTATATACAACTAAACCGACTGGAACGGATGAAGAGGGACATCGTTTGGCTACGTTCGATACGATTAAGGTAACGATTTTAAACTAAGATAAAAAAAAAAAAAAAAGAAATGCAATGTTTAATTTATTTTATTTAATATCTATACATTTTAACTATTTTCAGATATATCTGACAATAACAGAAAAGGTATTAGCAAATGAGCTGTTCGATAAAGCATTAACCAAATTGGGCGATGCCGACGCAGATGATTTTTTCAAAGAAAGTGTATGTGACTTGATAAGATTGTTAGTCGAATATACTGATATCGATAGATTACAAAAATTTTACGAGATGTGCATACCGTACATCGAAGATAAAACCAAACGAAAGGAACAGAAGAAGGCATATAGGTAATTTGATACATTCCTCGCATACACGTTCGTATATATGGCAAATTTGAAATTAAATGAGAGAATATTTTTAGATTTATGGAAGGATTGTGTGGCAGTGAAAAAGAAATTTGTAAAAATTTTGTACAAGAGCATAGACGCGAAATACAAAAAATGATGATTGCTTCTGCAACTAAATTAATTCAAACGAGTAAAGGAGTACGTATATTATTACATTTTAACGTCATATCGAATTATTGTAATATATTTTTTTTTACATAATTTTTTCCTTAAGGCTCGTATAAGATGTTTGATACATCTTGTAAAAAGTCACCCACAATTGGAAAAAACGAAATTTTTGCAAGCTATCATTCCGGAAGCGATATTGTGCGTAAAGGACATAAATCAGAAATGTCGAACTTCAGCGTATCAATTGTTAAATGTCATTGCCGATAAATTTTTAGAAAAACCTGAATATCTTAAAGAATATACAGACATGGTAATTGCAGGATTGGGTGGAGAACAAAAATACTGCAGTTGCACTCTACTCGCTCTTGCTTCTCTTACATATCATTATAACGGTAATTATAAATTTGAACATTATTTTTTATGATTGTATATCTCATTTTGTATTATGTTATTATAATAATGTATAAATCAATTTTTAAACAGGTTGCTTGGGTATAGAAACTTTGGAGGAAATATTAGGACATGCGTGTTTACTTGCAGTTAGCCCTACAAGAGAAATAGCAGAATCAGCATTGTCATATATTAAAGTGTACATAACCGTAATGCCGTCTCTTATAATAGCAAAATCATTAACTAAAATAGTAAGCGAAATTGTGTATGACATTAATCGTCTATTTACCGATTCTATGATATTTCTAAACAGCTTGATTTTTGTTTAGGTTGGGGCTTTGTCCGATATGAACGACGATTGTAAAAGGCATTTTAGACAAAAAGTTAGAGATATCTTTACCAAATTGATACGGAAATATAGCATAAGAACTATTTCCGGAATGGTGCCGGCATCAGATGTAATACTTCATAAAAGATTAAAAAATATTCATAAGGTAGAAGAAATTAAAAAGAAGAGTAGAGAATTGAAGAAAATAAAACAGAGTGAAAAAGAGGACACAGATTTCAATGCAAAAAGAAGACCAAAAAGGTAGACTTAATATATTTACAATCACAAGATACAATTGCATAAAAGACGTATATCACAGATTATTATTCCCCTTTCTCTCTTTTTTTTTTTTTTTTAGCATGGAAGATCTCTTGGCAGACAGCGAAGAAGAATTTTGTGATACGGAAGAGGATGAACCAAAGAGAAACAACAAAAAACGAACATCGAGAAAAGAAGCTTGGATCAAAGAGAACGAAGAAAATATTGTTGACTTGATTGATCCAACAACTGCGAGAAATATAACTAGTTGGTTTAGCTTTTTTCGTACTTTAGCAACATCCGCAATATAAAATGTGATTTCGTTACTAACAAGCAATTTCGTTCGTCTTGCAGCGACTCAACCTGAAAGTGCCAATATGGAAGAATCTGTTAAAAAACTGAAAGAACCAAAGGATTATGGTTTTAAAATTGCTCCAGATGGACGAATTATTATTAAGGATGATAATCAAAAAAATGATAGCGACACAGAAAATACAAAAAGAAAACGGTTATTATCTGAAGATAATACGGATGACGACGACGATTATGGTAATTTTATGATATATAATTTGTTATTTTGTAAGAATTAGACATTTGGAAATAACGTTTCTTGTATTTTTTTTTTTTTTTTTTTTTTTTTTTTTTGCAGAAGACGACGAAGAGGACAAGAAATCAATAGTATCGGCGAATCCTGCGAGTCGAAAGCGGAAACATAGTACAAATTCTGATACTGCGAGTTTAAAGAGTTTTGCTACGTCGAAATATCGAGGTGAGTAGTAAGAACGTCGGGAAATAATTTTACTAAAGAATACGATTTCTAACGAAACTGTTATTTTTGTTACAGCTGGAGGATCGGGTATTCATCGACCAATAAAAATGAAAAGAATGGAACAGACGCCTGGTTCGGAATATCGCGCGCACAAAGCAGGAGGTGACGTTAAGAAGAAGGGCAAACCTGATCCATACGCTTACTTGCCATTGACAAGAGCTGCTCTAAATAAGCGGTACGTGGTAGTATTAAAAAAAAAAAAAAATTGTCAACTTATAAAACAATATCTTCTGGTACGAACAAACATATCAATTTTCAGAAAGAAGAAAAAGATGGCAACGAAGCTTCGAGGGATCGTTGCTGGTGCTAAGAAAGGAGCACAAATTGGAATGAAAAATAAGAGAAGTAACAAATAATTAGGTCATTACGTTCGATCATTTAATTAAAAAAAAAAAAAAAAAAAAAAAAAAGTAAGTTTGCAACGAAGATATATTATTATTTAAAAAGACTAATAATAAAACAAGTAAATCGAAGCTCCAGCGATTTCGCTACCTCCGCTTTTGACTTTTCGCGAATAAGCGAAAAGCGAGCAACAACGCGCGTTAGCTGGAAAACTGACATTTTATTTGATTTATGTACAATTACACAGAGTGCAATTTGTAATTTGCATTTGAATTTATAAATAAATGAATATAAATAATTTTTAATATTTTTGTATTCAATGTTATAACAACAAAAAAAAAAAAGAATTAAGTTATAAAGTACATTTCGTGTTCGTGCGAAATGCTTGGCATTTTACATAACAAGGTGAAAATGAGATATATAATCTTCTACTAGATAATATACATTAGATAGAAAATATCAACAAATAAACGTGCGTTTTGAAATTTTGGAATTTCGTAAACTCATAAACATCGAACTATTTAAATAAAAATTATTTCCAGTTGTAGATAAAAATGTGGTATTAGATAATTTAAGGAAATGTAGACGTAATTAGTTAGCTGTGGTCCTATTTTAACTTCTGCAACAAAACACACAATGTCATTCTTATTATAACTGGATACATTTATACGTCTTATTTATCCTCATTGATTCATTTACCTATCTTGGGAGACACTCTTTTTAGGTAACATACTGTCTAGGTCACCCGAATCACTCATTTCTTTTACGATGTCTAATCCACCGATAAGTTCGCCATTAATATACAACTGCGGATAAGTCGGCCAATTGCTAAACTTCTTCAAACCTTCTCTGACTGCGTTATCTTGGAGTATATCGAACGTCTGATAATCCGTTCTATGAGAATCGAGGAGAGCGACCATAGTTCTTGAAAAACCGCAGCGTGGATGTTCACGATTTCCTTTCATGAAGAGCATACAAGGTGCATGATTTATAAGTTTCTTTAATCTGGCTTCTAGAGTATCCTTTGGCGATACTACTTCGGCACGAGCCGAGTCTTGGGTGGTTAAATGTTTTTTTACTTTTTCGATCAACAACGCAGGATTAACTCCGTCGATTCTATCTATTATTTCTTCATCTTTGTATAATAAAACTGTTGGTACGGCGGCGATGCCAGCTTTTAAAGAAACTTCAGGTAAATTCTCTGCCTCTATCATCGCAAACTTGACCTTTTTGTACTCTGTCAATGATATCATTTCTTCTAGAACGTCGTTTATTTGTTTGCACTGTTCTGCCCATGGTGCAAAAAAGTGAATAACAGATAGATCTTTGGACCTTGGATATAAAAATAATATTCGTATATATTAAAAGAAATTTGTTGCTCTTTGCTCTTTATAGCAGAGCACAATGCATGCAATCAAAAAGGTGTTGAAATAGAAACAATATCAAATAGATCAATGGAGAAGACGTAAATTTTATTAACGATAGTACGCTCGAGGAAAAATCGATAATTCTTTGAAAAACGCAATAAAATAAGATTTTGTAATTAAAATGACGACACTAAGATAGAAAAAAAGTTGAAATATTTTCAAAAGAGACAATGAAAGGAACGTTTGCTTACTTGATGAATTCAACGTATTCCGGTGTCGTATTTAAAACGGTGACAGTCATCCTGTCACCCATTAATATTTTAATAGAACAATGAAAAAAAAAGTATTATTCCAGACAAATGTTAACCGGTAAATGTCTCGTTCTTGGGAACACACGACGAGCAATCACGAGCATCACGACTACGCGACCGGAGTTATCGCTCTCATGGAGGTTTAGAATTATCGAGCTTTGCGATTGGTCTATCGGGATCCAATCAATGAGAGCGATATACTGGAACGTACGTTCGCGGTAAATACGACCGATTTAACATTATACGATGATTCGATTATAGATATTCACATTTTTCGACCATTAACAACGTACATTTTCTTGTAATTTCATAAACAATTCTTCGATTCAACACATCGACATCAATCTAACGAAGATATTTCAGACTTTTGCGAGATCTAAGAGATTTGACAAAAGTTTCTTTGCACGTTTCGCGTAAAAAAAAAAAAAGAAAAAAAAAGAAAGAAGAAGCAGAATAGCTTTGTGAACGTACCTTTAACGTATTAGGTGTGCCTGTATAAAGTGACCAATCATAAGAGCGGTGATCGGTCTAACGCGATCGTAGGAGAGGAAGAGAGACGTACGAGTATATCGTGTGCGGGCAACAGAGAAGACGATAGAATCGAACGAGAGGGAGAAAGAAGGAAGAAAGAAGGAAGCCACGGTGGCGGGAGGAGGAAAAATTAAAAGGAACGAGGACTGTCAGACACCTCGCCCACAAAAAGCCGATGCAGATGCGCCTGAGCGGTGAACACGTGCGACGCTGTTTTTGCAACAGGCGCGTTCAAACGCGGTGCGATGTCCAAGAAATTGTCTCGAAGCGACGCCCTCGAAAACATATCTACATGGAGTACAAACGACGTCTTGTGTCTGCTACGGAAGGTGAGTAAACTCCGACGACGCTGTCATCCATTCTCCGATATTTGCTCGCGGGAAACTCTTACACGCGGGTCAGTGCACCTCTCGAGTATACCTGTTTCACCAGAACGAATCGACTCTCGGACTCGACGTCTCTTAGAAAAAAGATGAAAAAAAGCTAGAAGCCAGAACGTAGATAAAGAAATGGGGAGAGGGGGAGAGAGAGAGAGAGAGAGAGAGAGAGAAATATGTACTTAATATTTTTCAGATGAATGGTCAGAGCGAACTTAAAAGGAGAAAGCGAGTAATAGGAAAGTAGAATCGAATTGAAAATTAGTTTAGTAGAAATTCGTTCGATTTTTTTTTTTTTTCTTTTTAACGAACGAGTCGACATTTTATTTCTTTTTTTTTTTTCTTCTTTCTTTTACATCTACAGCTTTTTTTTTTATCTATTTATTAAAGCAGTATTTGATATAATTGAATTACGTACAAACGTAAAAATGCGATCGTCGGAACGAAAAGTTAGGGTGTATTTGAAAATATCGCAGATTACGTTAAAATTTGTTGCTTCGGAGTTAAAAGTTACTTGTTAAAATATTAAATATTAAACATTGAAATAACGAATGATTTAAGTACGATTAAAGATGTATTCTTTTACGCATAGTTCGTTTTATTAAGATATTTGCTGAAGTCGTCCGGAAGTGATCCGATATCAAGGTTTATTTGATATAGTATTTCTCGATTTTATAGAATGGCCTGGAAGAATGCTGTACGGCAGTTTCGAAACGGCAAATCGACGGTGACGAGTTGTTGGTAAGTATACGAGTCGGTGTACGGTTTTGTAATCGTTCGATGTTCTTGCCGACTCTTGGGTATGCACTTTTTTTTTTTTTTTCCTTTTCTTTTAGATTTCCTCTCGTTCAACGTTGAACACACACGAACGATTAAAACGAAGTATCGATAGCGCGCCGATAAGTCGCGTCTGGATCTTTAAAAATCCTCCATCCTCCTCGAATTCGAAACTCGACAAGATTTAATCGACGATGAATAAACGAACGATATTTATTTTCAACGATCGTTCTTTCTTTTTTTTTTCTCTTTTTTTATTTATTTATCTTGTTGTTTTTTAAACTTAAGTCGTGTCCCTTTCCGGTCACAATCGCATTTTGGCTACTCAACTGGCACGCGCCCTCTTTAGCCGATCTTAATTGATTCTAATTATTCCAGCACTTGACTGAGGGGAAGTTGGCTCTATGGAAGAGTGACCTCACCCGTTCTTTGATATGGTAAGAAAACGAAGCTACACGATCTGAATTTTACAAGAGATGTAAATACGCGTACTTCTTTCCGATAAACTCCGACGCCATTAATTCGACATCGTGACATCCCGGATTAACGGTATCCTTCAATACGGTATTTTAAATAATAGGCAGGTCTACTCCGTCTTCGCATTTTTCTCTTTGATTCTGTATTTGCGAAGTCAAGTCGACCGAGCTATTGCTATCGATAACGATATATATGGTATCCCGTGTTCATTGATTTGGCTTCATTGCCATTGTCTTTTATGTGCTTACAACCACAGCGTAATCAATAATGCGGAATGTCCATATCTACGCTCATCAAAGACCTTTCACATGCATAAATATAATATACACACACACACACACACACATTTCATTTGTGTGTATAATAACGATAACATTATCGCGGCATCCTGCTTTAAATAGCATCAACGCGAGACACTAGCTAACAATAAGAGTACTTTGTGTCATCTAAGAACGAGCAATAATTTAACGCGCGTTGCTGCTCCGTTAATCGATCGATTCTGTAATATTACAGAATCGATCGATGAAAAGTCAGATAAATTTCGAAGCTGCGTATTCGATATAATTGGATCGCAATTGATGCGTTTAACTCGATAATCGTTCGAGGCATACAAGATTTACATAAGTGGTAATTGCATCGCGTGTGGGTTGTACTTTTATCCTTTAATGTCGCATCGTCGACTCGACGAGCCAAGAGTGTTTATGAGCGAATATCCGCTCTCGCCTGCGACAAAATGACCTGTTGCGAAGTAAGGAGACCCTATTGTAATTGTTTTCTTACGGTTATATCTGAAATATCGTCTATACGTATTTACAGGGAACTTCGTACGCTCGTTGAAAAAATCAAGAAATTCCCGGAGAAATTTATACAGGAGAAAAGTGTTGAAACGGAACAGAACGAGGATCACATGAGCGATACCAGTTCCTGGGATACGGATTTCGAAGACGAGATACCGGAAGACAATCCTGCTTTTACCGATACGAGAAACATCGATGTCGATCAAATAAATTCGAATTACGAAAACGATCATACTATTTTGAAAAAGACGAAAAACGTGAACGCGGACGCGCAAGTAGACGACAATACGAAAAGACAAGACGAGGAGACGACTTATGCGAATTTCGAATCGACCTTAGATGCGAAAACGGTTTACGCTAATCATCAAGACAGCGTGACGAATCTACCGCCAAAAAATGTTTCGAGATTGCATGGAACGATAGAGAAAACTTTGGCCGAGCAATTGAAGGAACAATTGCAATTGAGGAATTCGAAGAAACCTGTGCTCAGACCAAAACCAGAATTAATTTCCAAGAGGCTTGCAAACGTTTCTACGATTTACAAACAACCGCAAAAGTCATTTTTACACGATGAATCTAAGACGAAGACGAGGCCACCGAACGATGTACAAAGTTAGTTTGAATTGCCCTTTTCTTATCGGATCTATTTAGCCATTGAAGAAGAGTCGTGAATACGTTCCATTCACTTCGCCGAATATAAACGCGTACGCTTCTTTTAACGGCTCCTTACAACGATTAACATTCGTTAGAGACTGTGAATGCGAATGGTCCTGTATTTTTGCAATTCTCTCTCTCTCTCTCTCTCTCTCTTTTTTTCTTTTTTAGGAAGAATGGCTGTTCCACCTCCACCGGCACCTAAGAAAAACGTCGATCAAAGTTTTTCCAAGATAGGAAAAAACGACAAGGACGCGTCGAAGCCGTCCATTTCGATTAGAAATTTGGATCTCATTGCGAATCTACCGACTCGGCAGGATGAAAGCGAGGATGAATACGAAAAATTCGACGAGCAAATCATAGAACAAAATCAAAAGTCGATTATCTCTAGAATCGACAGCAAACAGTCATTGACCTGCGGTCCTCAAAGTTCCGTAGAGAGCGTTTATCAACCGTCCAGTACGACCAGCTGCGAGGAGGAGGAAGAGCCCTATGAAATTTACGAATCTATTACGGAAACGGTAGATTCTTACGTTTCGACTTTTTCAATTTATCCTTTACAAGCAGACTTTCTCTCTCGTTTACCTGAATATTTTCTTTTAGCCTGAAGACAACGATAATTATTTAAGCCCCATTCAAAAACCACCGAACAGTGGAAACACTCTACCGCCGCCGTTACCCATTAAGCTGCCTTCAACTCCGCCTCCGACGTTGCATCGAACGAAACCGAACAATGCAAATGGTTAGTATCTTTTATATCCGTTACGAGTTAGCCAAGAGGAATTCAGGCGTTAACGGGTATAAACGTTATTCATTACTTCAACGATGCCTTGTGATATCCGAGGACGAAGAAAGAAAAGATTAAGGACGTTAAGGATGGTGAAAAAGAATCATCGTATTACGTGACAAGGGAAAAAACACAGACTACAGTCGAAAGGAAAGAAGAAAAAGTATAATGCACTGGCTTCCCACGAACATGTGTGCGACAAATGGTTGTAATAACCGACTTGCTACGACTCTCTGTCATGCAACTTGATGCGCTTTGCGATTTCTGTCAGTCGACCACCGACTATCGTCCTGTTTATTTAATGCATTCACGTTCGGTCCCTTTTGATTCTGCCATTTGATTTTTCACGAAGATGTCGATCGACCGAGGAGCCCGATATCAAAGGTATCGGGAGCGATGTGCTACCATTTGCAATACGTTTGTATTAGCAAATGCGATCGCAAGGTCGAACGTATAACGACCAACGTGAAAATGTGATAAACTTTCGACCGAATTTTCCACGATATCTCATCGTTACGGAATAGTCAGCCATCAAGTGTATATAAAAATAGTTGCCCTCGATAATAAGAAGAATCGAAATAGTGTGATGGAATGTGTTCCTGCTTTTATCTCAGGCTGAGCAAACATCTCTTAGGAGGTTTAGGTGAACGCCTGGCCGATGAGGTCTCCGATATGATAGTAAGGATCAAGAGAGGTCTGTCTAGATGTTGCTATTCTCAACCACCAGATCCGCCAGGTATATGAAATTATCGCAAAGCACGTTATTTGGTACGCATGACAGAACAGATCCTCTAGACGAGCGTTAGTTCTTATGAACTAATAAGGACCTGTGCGAAAGAATCTATTTCGATGCTATTTCCAAATGGCTCGTAAAACTTCATACCCCATGCCGAGAGACCAACGGAGTGTCACGACTTGCTCGATTCTTTTCCACCGTTTAAAGGCATTCCGTCCCAACGTTACGTCTCAGTCTCCTACAGTTTCTCGTGCAATACACTTGCAATCGTTGCTTCTTTAAAAGTTCTCTGTGTTGGAAGATAACAGCGAGTGTAAACGGAGAAACATCGAATTTACACCGTTCGCATCGTATTTCTTAATCCAACGAGAAATAATTTGACGAAATAGTAAATTGTTTGGCATAACTTGGTACGATCGTCACTACGAACTACGATCAGAAGGGATCGTCGTGACTCATGATATTCCAAGCTTATCAGTTTTCAAAGTAGAAGTAATCGAATCGATCGAATGCGGTACTATCGCGCGGCTGACGTATAAACACTCGAGATAGCCTTGCTCCAGGTAGAAAATCCTGACATCCGACGCCTTTACGTTTTCGTAAATCGGCATTGCGGACGACTTCTTTAGATTCTTTTTCTTCCTCCTGAAACCTCACGTTTTCGTTCGTGCCTTGTTCGCGAACAATGAGTCGGTCGTTTGTTATCTTCTGCAAGCTCCGATAAACAAATATGGATGGAGATCGGACAAACGACGATGTATACGTACACGTACTTTTGTTAAACGCATGAATCTATCGTTGGAAAATTGATATTTCGTTCTGAAACGTACTCGATTGATAAATCATGGCAACTATAATAACCGATAGCAAGAGAAACGTGTCTTTGAACACTGCGGCACGTCGACAGGCAAGCCTTTCCGAGTGTCTGACTCAGGCAGCTCTGACGCAAGCACGTCTTAATTTAGCAAGTTAGTAATAAACAAAAACAATATACGTGTGTGTGTGTGTGGTTTCTTTTCTTTTTTCATAGACTCTTCCTATTTCATGGGAAGTGATTTGTCGCGCCATTTTATTTCGTTCGATCATCATTTGAATTGTTTCAGAGCGTTCACCGGACAAAAAGTCAGCGACGCTACCACATTCTGGTAGTAGTACTTCGTTGTTAAGCGAGAGAGCCACGAGACCATTACCACCACCGCCAGACCGATTATCTTACGTTGACAAACCTTGGTTTCATAATATTACACGAGAACAAGCCATAGCGCTGATTACAGAACGTACGTATCGAGATACGCTGTGTATATATCGGGAAACAATTTTGTAAGTTAGTTCTAGTTCTTTAAATCGTTCATTGATATTAATGTTATTGATGGCGTTACAGAAGGTACTTACGGCAATTCACAAGATGGATATTTTCTCTTGAGACCTTCCACAACAAACGTGAACAGTCCATTAGCTCTGGTGCTTTGGTGCAGGGATAGAGTTTACAATATTCCGGTTAGAAAGAGATCTGACAATAGGTACGACATTTTGAAGTATCTTTCTTTTCGATTATAGAAATATTTGACTCGCAACGACGAATTACGAAATTTTCTAATACTCAGGTATGCCTTGGGATCCGTGAAAGTAAACGAAACGTCGTTCTCTAGCGTCGAAGAAATCGTAACGTGTTATATGAAAGAAGAATTGGTCCTTTATACGGGCGGTGTACAAACGGGAAGTACGAAATTAACCGGTACACCGCTGAAATGAATAAAAAGCAAATGTGTCATAAGGTGAAATTCTTCTCCTCGAGAAATTTATACAAATTGTGTATTTATCTAAATCACATGTAATTGTAATAAGTACACTGCCGAATAATGGAACGCATGCCGTGCCATCGTTAACGTAAGGATACTTAACAAATTTTATCTTTTTAAGATACATACGATTCTGAAGTGCCTCTATTACATGAAAAGAGATACGCGTGTATCGCGTAGACTCTAGTTTGTACGTATTATATGTGTAAAAGTGATTGCACGTTGCATTTAGTGTGTGTGTGTGTGCGTGCGCGCGCGCGCGCCCGTGTGTGTGTGTGTATTATATACATATACCTTTTTTATGAATCTTTTTACATATCGTAAAGCGTTACCTTTTAGTATTATCATGTGTGCCTTTGATGATACGATATATCGATTAAACCAAATAAGATATGTATCTTTACAATTGCGATTTACAATTGTATTTTATAAACTGGTATTCTTATTAAGAAATGCGAAAGTATCGTGATAGCATCTAATATTTTCTGAGATTTACAACACACAAATTTATACGTATAAGTTAAGTTAAAATGTAACAAAACGGATATTGCATATTTGTACAATCGTGTAAAATGTAATTCTCCAGTATGTCTTGATATACGCGTTGGATGAAACATGGAAAGTAAAACTTATGTACGTTTTCTGTTACTAAATCTGTATTTTTCTTCGTATCTGTTTTCTTCTTTTTTTTTTTTTCATTTTAATCATTTTAATGCATATCGCCGAACGCGATAATACCAATAGCTAAAAAATTGCTATACCCAGGCGTACACGAACAATATTAATTTTCGTCGAATATTCGTTTTGTATTTATCTAAGTTATATTCCCAGAATTGAATGATAATGATATCAGTATTAGAGTAATACATTGATAATTAAATCGATTCGATTTATGTAACGTGTAGATTGATCGTAACAATAGCGTAAAAGATACATTTACGAGTATATCCTTTAAGAGTTAACGGTAAGCGATTGTACAAATTTTGATATCTCCAATGTGATAACCAGCTGTGCCGTACTTATAATCAAAAATATTAAGTAGTCTGATTTTTGTACCGAACTCTTTATGAAAACGAAAATCCTGCTGAACGACGCCATCGACTTTTTGCATCGTTTCATTTATCGTTAAAATCGGAAGATCGTTGCAACGCATCGACGTATCGCCGTAAGTGTATACTTACGTCTTGTATATCGTTATAATGATTTTTAAAAGATCCTTTCGAAAAGACGCTCGTGTTTAATCTCCGCAAGGATACTCTATCGAAATTGTCGAACGATCGTTTTACGGGAACGTCATTCGATAAAATTTGGTGAATCTTTTAAAAATACGGAAAGTCTGGAATAAAAATCGTAATCTCTGGTCGATCATCGATACGATCGAACAAATAAATATGTTTCGAATCATATCGAAGACGAAACGAGAATAATCGCGAACGGAGTCGATCGTAAGAACAATATGGCTACTCCATCTTTCACGTTCCTATTTAATATTCGTCCTTCCGATCGCTGTCAGCACTCATTCGTTTCGTAACTTTGTGTTCTTTCACCATCTCGATAGACCAATTCGATTTCACTTTTTTAATTTAACCTAGAAAATGTATCGATGTTATTAAATTTGACTTACGCTCGAAAAGTTTTCTCTTATTGACGGTAGCAGGTTCGAAAGATTATAACCTCTATATATCCGTACATCCGTAAAGATATGAAATAAATAAGTAGAGGAGGTTGATAAAGTGGAAGAAGCTAGGGACGCGTCGTAAAAGATACGTAAAGGATAAAGTACGTTTCCGTTCGAATAACGAATCTTTCTCGCAAGGCACAACTTCGGCATAAAGAAATCTTTATTAACTCGAACGCGATATAACAATAAATATAATCGTTAGGAAATACTCGTTGCCGTCTCCTCTCTCGGCTCTTAGATTTTCTTATGACCTATGCACCTTACCGATATCGTAGACCACGGCTGCGTAATATCGAAAGCACGTTCGATGCGTTCGATTGAAAAAAAGAGAAACTAGATAAAAATGAGCGGTGGCGGCCTGGGCGGGGGAGGGGGAAAGAGAAGTAAGCGAAGTGGCGGAGAACTGGGCAATACGTGTATGACAGGTTTATGCGCACCGCCCCGTTAACGACTCCCAAGTGACTACCAATTGAGCACTTTATTTGGTTTATCACTTAAAGCTTTTCAAGCAGCATCTCGTAGATCCGGGGCGTTGGAGCAAAGATGCTGGCGGGCTCCTGAAGAAAGTAGACGAGTAGGATTGTCGTCGACGTAGTTACGCGACAATAACAAATATAATGTATCATGTTTGACATGAATCAGCCAGTGAGAAAAACGCTATTTCAAGCAGGGATAATGGTGCGTTAGATAAGAGGTGCTAATCGCTTGGTAAACCGTGCATTCTCGAGAAATGGAAGATGAACAACCGGCGAGAGAAGCCAACAAGATATGCGGTGTTTGCGGCGATCGCGCCTTGGGATACAATTTCAACGCGGTCTCCTGTGAAAGTTGTAAGGCCTTCTTCAGGAGAAACGCTCTTAAAAATAAGGTGACGAACTTCAGATTCAATCGACTTTATCTTATTACGTATTAATGATCGTTTAACGTTCCGTCGATACTATCTGCTTTCTTGTCTACGCATTGCCTCCCAATGCCGTTTTCACTTTCTTTCTTTTTTCTTTTTCTTATAGGATTTCCGGTGTCCTTTTACAGAAAACTGTAGCATCACCCCAGTGACTAGACGCTTTTGTCAAAAATGCCGCTTGGATAAGTGTTTCAGTATCGGTATGCGTAAGGAATACATCATGTCCGAAGAAGACAAGGTTTTGAAGCGTCAGAAGATCGAACAGAATCGCGCAAAGAAGCGGCCTCAGTCGGATAACGTTAAAGCGTCCAAAATTAAGAAGGATTGCGTGGAAGATTGTACCTTCGAGGATACGGCAATGTCGGTGAATTCAGTCGCATCTACCGTATCAGATACGTACTTTTGGGAGTCGGATAAAAAGTACGCGGATTTGGACGCAGGTAGGCAAAATCCTATGGAGAATATGAGCCCGGTTACTGCGGCTAGCGTTCCAAGTCCATCCAGCCCTCCGGAGAGTGGGAACATAACAGGATCTAAAACTTTAGATATGCTAAAAGAGTCTTATAGTACTAAATGTAATTTTGTTAAATACGAGCTAATCTCGCAGTACGAAGAACCTAACACCGACGCAGACTCCAGAAGAATTACATCTCATTCGCCGATACAAGGTCGAACGAGGTTTACTGAATTTGATCTTGCATCGCAGTCTGCAGGAAATGACAAAAATATGTCTATAAATTCACGAAAATTTGACCAAAATTTGTTAGAATTTGATTCTAATTTTGGTAATTCGAGCAATCAATCGCCACGCTATACGCACGAGTACGAAGACAGTACGACGAGTTATTGCAAGTACGAACAGAGCCCCGAAAGTGGTCCCTCCACCTTCATCGACTGCACTTCGAATGTGGAAGCTACGCAATTGAATTTAAGTCCCATTTCTCATACCAATGTACAAACCTTTACCGAAGAAACTACAGCGTGTCAGAGGCCGAAAGAAATGTGTCCCAAAGGGAACGATTTAGTTAATAAATTTACGCAAAATCCAGGACTGGTTATGAAATTTGTCAACAATCCGCATCTAGTTGCAAAAATATTTCAAGATCGAAATTTAATTTTGAAGATTATGACGGATCCGGTAATGGTTAATAGATTAGCGGCGGATCCGCAAATCTCACAATTTTTTAAAGAGAATAGTATCGATAATAACGATGCAGATCCTATGGATCGTTTAAGTTCTCGACCAGAGGAAGACACGATGGAAGAGCACGTTTCTGTTGCTACGAGTAAACAGCAATACAAGGGCAAACAAAGTCACGTGGAAAATCCCATCTTGACGGATCTGATAACGTATAAAAATACTGAAAATTATAGAAATAAAGATACAGATCCGAGTATGAATAAAACGACAGCCGACGTTACTAAAGATGTACTTCAAGACGTTCAAAGGTGGATAAGTATTGTTTTAATTATTTTCGAAAGATATTGCGCAAGTGTGTGTTAACAATGTATAAAATATCTTTTAGAATACCAATTGCTGCCAATTCGATCGAATCGATATTGTGTGAAGCTATTAAATTGGAATTTTCAGCATATTCTGCTCTTGGTGGGAATCAAAGCACCAGAGAACTAAACGATGCTGAAAGAGCTAAGCTAAATGAATTAATAGTAGCTAATAAAGCGCTATTAGCTCCATTAGATGATGATATAACAAACTTAGTTGGAGAAGAATGCAAATTTAAAGTAATTCGTTATTGGATATTAAAATTGAATTATTCTTTGACGATTCCCAGCGTACAGCAATCTCCGTTTAATCGTTAAATAATTTATTTCGTAGGGAAGTTTCGGACAATCCGATCCTATGCTGTTGGATGTTATCAATTTAACGGCTATAGCAATACGACGTCTTATAAAAATGTCCAAAAAGATGAATGCTTTTAAAAATATGTGCCAGGAAGACCAATTAGCTCTTTTGAAAGGAGGATGTACAGAAATGATGATTCTAAGATCGGCACTTAATTACGATCCAGATAAAGATATGTGGAAAATACCTCATAGCCAAGAAAGAATGTCAAATATAAAGGTTGACGTTTTAAAGGAAGCGAAAGGTAATTTGTATGCCGAACATGCGAAATTTGTTAGAACGTTCGATCCACGATGGAGAGATGAAAATATAATTTTAATTCTAAGCGCAATTGCTCTGTTCACACCCGATAGACCAAAAGTTGTACACAGCGATGTTATTAAGTTGGAGCAAGTGAGTAAATGCATATTTAAATCTAATCAGACAGCTGCTAATCAAACTAAACAATTTTATAACATTCTACCTTTCACTTATTTTCGATTTACAGAATTCGTACTATTACCTTCTGAGACGATACTTGGAAAGCGTTTATCCAGGTTGTGAAGCTAAGTCCACTTTTTTAAAATTAATTCAAAAGATTTCTGAACTCCATAGATTGAATGACGAGGTTGTCAACGTTTATTTAAATGTAAATCCATCTAGCGTAGAGCCATTACTTATAGAAATATTCGACTTAAAGCACTGATATTAACATCTTGCATACTTTTACTGATTCTTACCTCATAGCTTATTATCAGAGAAATAGAAAATAGATAATTCTATATCAATTCTTAATGAAGCCTTATATGAAAATACTGTGATCAAATTGAGTAGGTGTCATTCTTATTAAACTGGTTATGACCATAAATAATTTTTTTTTTTTTTTATTACATTATAACATTATTATTATTATTATTACTATTACTACTATTATTATTATTATTATATCGAGAAGAGTGCAATGTTCTTTGTTAAAAATACAATGCTCACATATTTTTGAGAAATATGCAACCAACTGCTTTAAACGTATTACATAGTGTTAAGTTCAATTACATTCAAAGAATGAAACAAGACGAATGTAACAATGTAGGGAAGCATTACTTTGGCTAGTCACTTAACAGGATGACATCATCAGAAATGTAATAAAATTTTAAGCACAAGTGAATGTATCTTATGACATATTCAATGACAATATTTTATTTATCTAAATTATTTTTTTAAACTAACAAGAAGATATATCGATTAATGTTTTTTTTATATAGCCGATATAAACGAAATTACAATATTTTCGATAATTAATGTTGCTTTGAAAATTCCAATCTTGGACATTGTGCATAATCGCGATTGAAACATTTAATTACATACAAAAAATTTATTTGCGTTAAAGCAGAAAATTTGAGCCGTGCAAATTCTGTAAAAACTAAATTTCCAATACTTCAAAAAAAAAAAAAAAAAAAAAAAAAAAAAAAAAAAAAAAATAAGAAAAAAGAAAAAGAAAATGCAAGAAAAAATAGCATATAGACGCATCTTTATAAATGTATAAAGGATCGAGTTTTTCTAAATGTGTTGTAGAAAGTAAGCGATCATGCGATATGCCGGTTATCACACGAAATAATTTAAATTTCTATGTATTTTGAAGAAACTAGATATTTAATGTCATTTAATATGACAAATTTGTCGTTAATGTAGGATAATGTGTAAGAGTATGGTACTAAATATATAAATTATATTTTAAACAATGAACGGCTTTGAAAAACTAAAAATAATCATGAAACATTGAAAATGATTTTATTTCATAAAATTATTCTCCTTATATCGGAATCTATAAGTTGTTATAAATATATATATATATATATATATAGAAGGAAACGACTACTTTAAAATATGTATCTAGAAGATCGAACAGAAATGAGATATTCTTATGTAATTATGTACAGATTAGTTCATCATCGATTCTTTATATGAATTTTAATGCAAAAAAAAAAAAAAAAAAGAAAAAGAAAGAAACTAGAAATTTATATTTGATATGAGTATTGTGACATTTACCAAGACCTGTGTTCATAAATAGCTGATTCTATATGTTCAGTTATGATGTTGCTGCTATGCAGTTAAGAGAAAAAGAATAAAATGGTTTGAACTCAGTCCTTGGTATAAGAATGAAAGTAAGAAAGGAATTGTAAAACTTTGAAAAAACAAAGAGAAGAGTTATAATTTAAATGATATGTGTACAAGTTATAAATGTTGTAATGTACACGAGATATTGTGATACGCTTACATGAATATATTTTTCATACAATATTATTGTTGATGTTATTTCAAGTATCGCGCTTATGCTTATTTCAAGTATGTTTGCGTCGCATGCTTATAGTAATTTAAAAAAATTCGCGATAATTGCGAATAGCGCCTTCAAACATATTAGCCTGTACAATTCCTTGTATTTCAGCCATTTACTTATGCGTTTTTAAGACTGCGCAGCGCAACGAAGAATAACTTTTTCTTCTCGGTAAAAATTGTTTCTTTTCATCGTATTTTTTCATATTTATAAGCTAAAATGTTTTTACGTGGAATTTTTAAGAAGTCTCTCTGAAAAATTTGTATAAAGACTTAAGTGACAAATATTCCAACTCGAAGGAAATTATTTTTCAAAGTAAAGTAAATTATTATTTACGCGACCTATGCGTTACGTATGTAGTGGTATACATGTGTGTGGATTTATGTGTATACACACAGAGACACGCACGCACGCACACACATATTATATATGATACATACCTGTTTCTTTTTTCAGTTAGTTCATCTACGATCGTCTATGTTCTTCGTTTTCTGTCGATACATATCCGAGAAGATATAGGATAAAAAATACAGTTGCAGTCGTGGACGCGATAAAGAATATTAAACTGAGGAGAAAAATAATAAAATAAAATATGATCTTAACGATAACTGCAGCTGCGTAATATATGCATTCCCAAAAGTTATCCCAAAGTTTTTTTATTCCCATTTCCTTTTAAAAGTTTTCAAAGTTACGAAATTTCGAAGGAAATCAAATATAGGTTAAAAAGGACATTTCAATTTTGTACGTTTTAAAAGCTGCATTTCTTGATGCCACGTCCAAATCGTACTTCAATTTTTTAAACTGAATTTTTTTTTATACTTTTAAATTACAATCGCTATTAGGTAAATAATTATCGTTATCGTAAATTTCTATCAAACGATAAAACGATCGGAGAGATAAGTTCGTATTAAAATGTTTTATTCATTTTGTATGACAGTTACATTATTCATTTTGCATGATCGTTAGAACTTTAGAAATATCGCACTCTTTCAGAAGCCGTTCGATAGGTATCATTAGTTCGTATCGATGTAATCTTCAATTATCTCGAAGAGAAATATTAAATATCCTAATCTAACAAACATTTTTAAGTAGTTCAATATTTTCATTTCTATCGTTTCTTACGCATTGTGTTATTTGACTTTGTCGTTCATTTTCAATTTTACCATAATTATCGCGCTTATAATGGAAAAAGACTTGCACGTTTTCTTTGTAAGGCTTAACGAAAGGGCAATTAATTTTTTCAGCAGCTAGATAGGCCGATCCCAAAGCGGACGTGGCCGTTAAATTGAGAAGACTAAGTTCATCGATGACCAATCCACTGTGAATCTCGTCCATGAAACCCTCCATCATGAATTTCCACGATTTCCAAACGGATCCGACGCATATCACTTGAAGACCGCCATAACATAGTTTAAGATCCTAAAAAATAAGACGGTATATGCGTGCTCGTGCATCCGACTAACGGTAGAATTTGATCTAGGATATTTTAGTTGGTCGAAACTCACGTTATGAGCTTTCTTGAAAAGCGCCACAATGTGCCGAGCGAGAAGTCGACCGTTCTCTTCGAAGATGGCAAGGCAAAGAGGATCATTTTTCTCGCAACCCAACGCGATTTCTTTAGCGAACATAGAGAATTTACTCTTGTCGAAATTCGAATACAAATACGGTAACATGTCTGTTCTGTCTTTCACTTGGAAAAAGTCTCTCATCGCCGGCCAGATATAAGAAATGGGATGAGGAGATTTCGCTAGGTCGTCAATGTCGTCGAAAACGTATTTGCAGGCTCGGTGCGCGATCCAATATGCTTCGAATAAGAAATCAATTCTCTTCATAACATCGCGCGTATGAACATTTAGAAAATGCATTAATTTCGTTTTATATCTTTACCGCTGCCTTCGTCTCCCATCATATAACCCCATCCACCGCATCCGTGAGTTTTCCCATCCGGATTGATCAGTAGAGCATTGCTTCCCGTTCCAGCGATCAGTACGATCCCACCGTTTTCCAAACCAGTTCTGAGACTACCCAGCGTGTCGGAACTAACGAAATAATCTTTAGCAGCATCTGGATATTCGTTTAGAAGCGTACTAGTTAGAAGATTATTGGTAGTCTCTTCCTCGCAACCGCTCAAGCTCAGACCCTACAAGTTTATCGAATCAAGTGCATATTTTTCGATCGTTTGTGCTATGCGTAAGATAAATACCACGCAGTCCAAGGGAATCGTTTTGGGTATGTTTAACAATTCTTTGCTATGTTCGATCATCGAGTTAATCCTAGCGGCCGTTTCCTCCATCCCCAGAACCTAATTTTCATTCGTAACGTTGAATTTACTGATCTCATACTTTACCGATTCGAGGATTATTTTCAGGTCTCCGAGTATACAACGAACATAATTACCCAATGATTGGTGCCGGGGCCCTTAACTTCTATCAATTTTTCTCCTTTGCGATTGAGTATTACAAGCGTCGAATACGTACCTCCTCTACAAACGAAAAGTAAGCAAGTATATGTACTTTGATATCTCCTTTTGCTTCGTCTTTGTAATCCTCCTTATCTATTTCGATAGATATCGATTACAACGTTCAAAGATTACTCTTCGAAAAACGTTTCATTCGTATCGCAAATGCGTTATCAATCTCGTTCAGAAAACTTACCCCTCTATACCACCGATTTTAATTTCTGGAGAAACTTCCTCGGCTCCTTCTTTGGGTAGTTTTTCTCCAATTTCTTCGTCCATATCATCCATCGCTTTCCCTCTTAAATCGCGACGGAGTTGATACTCGTCGATTATTCTCGATTCTTTCTTTCCTTTCTTGCCCTTTTTACCTTTCCTTTTTCCTGCCATTTTTAGATCAGGTAAGTTACGATAATTCTTCCTATTCCTCCCGACGTGTTTTACGAACTAACAAAAGACCGATCGATCTTTCAGGCATTTTTCAACGGCAAAGAGAAGCAATTGCACGCGCAGACATTATTTTCGAAGGATATCGATGAATTTTGGAAGAAAAAACGAAAAGAAGAAGCAGAAGAAGAAGAAAAGAAGAAGTAAACCGATAAAATTTAGATCAAATTTCTAGAGAACAAATTTAGACGAAGATGTGCCGAAAGATATGACGAAACGATTGCCGATAAATTTTTGTTTACACGCTCACGTTACTACATTCTTTTTTTTTGTTCTTCGCAACTTTGTACTGTTCGTTTCACGCACGCATATCCATACGAACGCATATCCATGCGATGTTAATTTAAATACGCGTGCGTACGTTACACGCGTACTTACTTAGCATCGCTACCGCATCACGCAAAAGTCGACGCGATACGATAAAAATGAACTTACGCTAAACGTTCGACATTCTTCGTGAAAAAACATATGCTTCGGAGTATCGAGAATCCGTTATCGCGCTAATTTTTATAACGAAAGCGCTCTTTCCTTTTTTCGGATACGACGATAATCGATTAGTGAAAAGTTGGTTACGAAAAGCAATTGATGCGTCGTAAGTACGATAGCGATAAGCCTGTTGTTTACAGAAGCGGTAAAAGCGTCGAGGAAAAGACGCGTTCGAACGACGTTCCTTTCGTTACTGCGTGCCGCTACTCGGAATCGTATCGGAGCCAGCGCGTTGTTGACTATACGCGTGACGTCATTTATTTCCGTAAAATGTCACGGAGAGGCACGTCGGAGATCGGTCCAATGGTCTCTCGATATCATCGGTACGAACGTTCGCGAAGTTTGCCGATCAGTCAGTAAGAATTTTTCTTTCGGACGTACGCGACGCGTTCGACGGCCTAGGAGAAAAACTGCTCGCTCGATCGATAACGTTCACCTTAGAGTCGTATTTCTCAATAATTTATACGTCGTAGCTCGATCGGATCCGTCGCAGAGACGAGGACGTTTTAGGTTATTTCGGATCGAGACGCGTCGACGACGAGGTTAGACGAGGTCGCGCGCGTAAGAAAGGGATATCGGTCGAGCGACGAAGACGTACGCGAGTGCGAGATAATAAGCGTATGCGTAGAAAATTGGTGGAAGCAACATGGTACGACGGAGTTTGAGGATTTTTGGGGGAAAAGTCGGCGAACGCTCGGATTGAAAAAATGGCGGGTGAAGTTCCGGGTGACGGAAGGAGATACGGTCGGAAAGGTTCGGTATCGTTCGGCTAAGTTCGGAGTTTGCAGAGGACGCTCGCGATCGAGGGCCGGCGAAGGGGAGCCGCCGTCGTCGTTCGAAGACACAGCATGCACAGACAGCACCACCGTGCGAAAGTGGAAGGGCGGCGCGAGCGGAAAAGAGGGATCGTGAGCGGCGGAGAAGCAGCGCGCGAGACCCAGAGAAGGCAAGAACGATCGAGGGACGACGAGTGTGCCAGTAACGGTTAACCGTCGCGCTCGAAAGAGGCGAAAGCGCGTTCCTCTTCCGTATGTGTCTTCTTCTTCTTCGGTGCGTCGTCGTCGGCCATTGTCTCTGACATGGAAGCCTACCAAAATGGCAGAGATCGTGCAGATGTTTTTGTTTCTGTATAAGTCAAAGTACCGTCGGAAACGTCGTCGGCCCTCACGGCAAGTAGAGCTGACACGCTTTCAAGAGTGCGGTGCGATCACGTTGCCATGCTTGCCTCCGCTCTGGTGGGCGGCGTTGCTCTGCTGTTGGCTCCTGCACCTTACGGCGGCCTCCTCCTCCTCCTCGACGACGACGACGACGGAACCGAGCTGCGACAGCGAGAGCTGCATCAACGGGGATTGCGTCAATGGTACTTGTTTGTGTCGCGAGGGATGGCAGGGTTCGGCTTGCCAATTCTGCGGTGGCAAAGTCAGGTAAGAGTCACCTCTTTCCTTCTCGACGATATCTCTGTCGATATCGTTAGACGTTATTTTTTTTTATTCCGTCGGTCCTTCGGGACGCGCCTTTAATCTCCGAGCGAACTCCTGCATTCCGCGGTTTTCCTTTTTCACGTTCGCCCTCTCTCTCTCTCTCTCCCTCCCTCCCTCCCTCCCTCTCTCTCTCTCTCTCTCTCTCTCTCTCTCTCTCTCACTCACTCACTCACTCACTCACTCACTCTGGGCAACGCCGTCTACGTGTCGCTACGTGTCAAGTGCACAAAACGGGACTCCCTGGAGTGTTCTGGCTCTTCTTCGCTGCGTCCTTCTCCTACCTCTTCGTTCGATCGTTTGCCGGATACTTTTGGAGCGTCTCTCTTTCTCTCTCTCTCTCCCTTAATTTATATCGCGTTAGACGCCGTAAATAAACTCGCGACACGTTCTCTCGCGATACTCCGCTTTAATCGCTCTCGTGCGTGTCTCGTGCATGCGTGCGTTTTTCAGGCCATGCCTCTCGAGTGGGAGGAAATTAGGGGGTAGAGAGATAGAGAGGGAGATCGTCGGTCGTTGTCTGGACAACCGTCGGTTGCCATCCTCGACGCCGGGAATGTCGGTACGCCGGTGACAGTGACCGCGCGAAACGCTCGCTGCCGGAAACTTTTTCGATCGTCGACTCGATTCATCCGGTTCGTCCATCTCTCTCTCTCTCTCTCTCTCTCTCGCATAAAAATTTATTTCTCCTAGCAGTCCTTGCTACGCGTACGCAATTATTCGCAGTAAACGCCATGTTACTGGTACGACACGAAAAAGGCGCGAAATTCGAAAAGCTACGTTTTACCGCCCTTTTTTCTATCTTCTTACGGTCCGTCGATCGATCGATCTCCTACTCCATGCGTTCGAATAAGTTGAGAGCCAGTTAGTTGCCAACTACCGGTACAATTCCCTTCGTACGTAGATAGGACGTTTCGGTTGGTTTGTCGCGAGGCTTGGAAATTATCGATTCCACTTGTTCCGTTCCGTTCTGTTCTGTTCTGTTCGACTTACTCGTTTCGATCGGTTAACCCCTTACGTGCGTACATAAGCAAAACGTAGAAAAACCAAGACGCGAAATTTTGTCGCCGACGAACGAAATCTACGCAGTCGCTGTTCGTGGGAATGGAACGTGTATTCGCGAAATTACCACGCGTTGGAGAGCTGCGCACGGAGAGAATTAATGACACGTCGTGCTTGTCTTTCGCCTTTCTCTCTCTCTCTCTCTCTCTCTCTCTCTCCCTCTTAATCTCGTCTACTTTTCTTTTTTGCAATCTACATTTTATGCGGATAATACACGCGTCTCTCCCTCTCTCTTATGAAATTCGTGAAAACTCGTCGATCATGACTTCGTATCCGAGCAATAAAAGTCGAGTCGCTCGAGCGCAGGTTGAGATAGGTCTTATCGTAATAAAAATGCGTAAAGTAATTATCGCGAACGAACGAATCGCCTTCTCACGGCGCATGAAAATGACTAGGTAACGAGGCTTAAACCGAACGAGCAAATACGAACTCTTTGCAAAGTCGAGATTAGATAAGATCGGGCGTCGATCGATCGTACGGTTTTAAAGTTGACAGGGAGAATACGGTTTCGGTCGCTGTCAAGGATCGTCTATGCGACGCGTTGAAAATCCAATTTCTATGAAGTCGGTCGCGCCGAGACGAATTTCATCGGTCGCCGGAACGAAACGAAAAGCGTTGTCTCGGCGAAACTCTCGATCGTATTCGCGCGTTTGATTTAAATAAGTTTCTTCGAAACTTTCACGCCGAATCCTCCGTCTTTTTCACCCATTTTCTCTTTTTGACGTAGCTAATTTATCCTTTCGAAGCGCGATAATTTCATTTTCTAATCAAACTTTTAAATTCGATAAATGATTTTCATCGATGCTTCAACGCCGACGGTGCCTATTTTCGAGGCTTATGCCGACGCAAAAAGGACCATATTACTTGATTTTCTTTACATCTTTTACGAGTTAATCCAAGCTTACGATCGTGACTCGGTGACATTTCGTTCGACGGTGATTGATCGGCACGGCGCGTAATCGAAAACTCGGCTCCGCGTCGGCTCTAACGACGTCTACCTATGTATCTCGAGAGAGGAAGAATTTTTTAACAGAATTCTTCCCATACCTTTATCTTTCATTATCTTCCAAGAAATCTCTCTTCCGTTTCGATCTCTCGCGGCGAATCGAGATTCTCGATTCTTACCATGAAATTATCTCAAATTTACAGATATATTATATTTTTAACATGGTTCCGGCCGTCCTACGCGATCGTAAAATTTCTTATTATTGTCACAGTTCGTCGTCGAAAGAAAAAAAGAAAAAAAAAAGAGAGAGGCGGTACGAAGGTCGTTTTATAGTAAGAAAAGTCGTACGATCTTGCGAATTTTCTTTCGATGCGAAAGGATAAGGGAACGCGGGAGGGAACGCGAGAACGCGATAAGCCGCGTACCTATGCGTCGAGTAGAAAATGATTATTTGAAAAATCCTTTTTAGTCGTATTAGCGAAACGGTTTTATAAATATCTCGAACGAAAAAGAATTACGAGCTATCACGCGAGGACACGATATAACGCGTTGATAAGTATTAAAGAGCTGACAAAAAAAAAAAACAAGAGAAAAAAGGAACACTGTTTGTTATTTTTCCTTTCTTTCTCTCTTTTTTTCTTTTTTTTTTTTTCAATTTTATCTACGTGCCTATATATGAGCGCGTGTAAGGACGCATAATTCGGGTCATTAAATAATGTATACGAGCTTTTATATTTTATTTCTTGACTCGTACCCGATTCGAATCGATATCGTATACAAGTCCTGTTCTTCCGTGAAATATTTAGGAAAGACAGATTCACGATGTTATCTATTATACAGACCAGGCAAGCCGGAACAAGCACGCGCGTAGAAACGAGTAGGTATAGCTCTACGGAGCTTATCTTGATTTTTTCACCCGTTTGTTTTTTTGCTTTTTCTTTTTCCTATTTCTTTCTTTCTTTCTTTCTTTCTTTCTTTCAGAGAACAAGATTCGCCTCTTATAAACCGGATCCTTGGACTTCCGAAATAATTCCGATCGTTCGCGTTTGTTCCACCTGGGATTTAATCTCTCGTGGTTTCGCATTTCTATTGGTATACGTCGTCACCTTCTCGAATAGCCCACGCTTAGTACGAACATATGTATGCACGTTTGAAAGAGCCGCGAGTGTTGCCTGGCGAAATTGGAAAGCATTCCAAAATGTCACTTCCCTCGCGAAGTCTCTTCTTTATCGCTATAAGTCGTAAACGGGTATATATACGTACAGGTATATCGTACATCGTCGAGATGTGTTACAGAGCTCGATCTCGTTCGAATTTATACGACGCGATTATATAATTGATATCGTTTTTAATTAGATACGATTGTAATAGATAAAACCAATTTCCGCCATCGTACGATCCTCACCCTCATTATTTTACCCCTTCCTCTGTTCTCTTCTCTCTTCTCTTCTTCTTCTCTTTTTTCTTCTTTTTTTTCTCCCCCGAACGATTGATACATCCAATAACAAAGCGACATTACGTAAAACTTTGATTTCGCGCGAGTTAATGAAATAATAGGTTTTGCGGGTATCACGACATCGAGTAACCTGGATTTTCTCGTGACGTAGAACGCTTGAAAAGTCTCCTCGTCGGCGAGGACATTGGCGTCGACGTCCTGCTCTCCTTTCAAACGACACACTTTCGAAGGATCGTGACTCTAGGAATAGGCTCGGCAACGTGACAATTATTAAAAGGATTATCTTCTTCTTCTTCTTCTTCTTCTCCTCCTCCTCCTCCTCCTCCATCCTCCTCCTTCTTTCTACGTAGATACGGATTTAGGCGGGAATTCGTTTCGAAAGGGTAAAGTCTTTTAACGATTCGATCGAGAATTATGTTTTCTCGTTTCCGGATTAATAAATAGGAAGAAGAAGACGAGAGATCCGTTGGCGTAAACGGGATCCATAAAAGTCTCGTAAAAATGTTAAGTGCCGAGCAAGTATCACGACAAGTCCAAACTAACTCGAGCGCGATATCATTGCGATAAACCGGGAAGAGAAAAAAATGTTCGTTCTCCCTCGTTTAAAGCATTCCATTTTATTTTCGTTTCTTTCATCTCTCCTCTTTTGATTTCGCAATCACTCGCAAACTAACTCGGATTGTTTTTCATCGCGAGATAGATACATACGTCGCAGTTTCGTTCCCTTTAACAGCTCGATTTCCCGCGCATCGTTCGTTTCTTTCACGATATAACATGAAACGAAACCACTGGGTCGTTGAACCGGTAGGCAGTTGTGACTCATTCGCCGTCTACGTAGAGTCGTACTTTGGGATACGCTTTTGAAAATTTTTAACGTTGACCGAAATTATCTTGGTCTCTGAGCAATCGATTGCTTTTTTTTTTTGCCGATACGATTTCTTTTTCTTTCTTTCTTTCTTTTTTTTTTTTTTTTTTTGTTGAAGCCGAACGATTTAAAAAGATCGCTATAAATATTTATCACGTCGATCAAGAGTTTCGATCGTTATTGGAATGGAAAAGTAATTCGCGTGGACGATGATCGCTCGATCGTTTATTCAACCATCTCGAGAATGTATTCGTTGCTCTTTGCGTTCTCGCAAAGAAAAACATTGTTATTCCGTCGTCGTCGACCTCGTCCGAGAGAACGCGTGCATCCTTTTCCACGAGGACTCTGCCGTCTTATAAAACGTTCTATGATGTAGGAGAGAAGCGCAGGTGCCTCGTAAATTTATTCTCGTTTAGCGAAGGAATACTTGCTCGCTCGTCTTCGTCAAGGACGAAATGAATTATCGCGTTATTTCCGGCCGTTTTATATCCCTTCTTCCGCGATTATTAGAACGAACAGTCTGTCGATCTAATCAGATACCGTTCGAAGAGTATCTCGTGTTTTATTTATTCGAGAGCTTGATATCCTCCATGAATAAACGATCGTCAAAGGTTCATTCTTCGAGCATTCATCGTCGTCGCGTATTACGATTGCAAATTACGAGTTCACGGACAGCGTTGGCATTTTATTTTTTCCGCTCGATTCTTAACGACAAACTTATTTCGTATTCGCAAGAAAGCACGCGTTATGCCGGCGCATATCGCTTATCGTTTTACGTTCGATCCAAAGTGCACTTACGAATTTCATCGGGTTACGTCGAAGGTGCATCGTCATAACCCGTTTAACAAAACAACATCTTTGAAAAGTCTGGGGAACGAGCATAAATTACGATATCGTTGTTTTCCAAGACACTTGTCTTTTTTTTTTTTTCCCGAGGAATTATGCCCGAATTTATTGTTCTCCTTAATTAGTCGATTAACCGATAATATTTTGAAAAGATCGAAACGACGAGAAAAGGTTCAAATTGCGATCGGACGTACGATAGCGAAAATTCACCTGCGTGAAATGGATCGTCATTAATTCGGAAATTTCGAATTTATCAAAAATTACGAATCAACGGCGTGACAAGGCGAGAACAATGTAGGCTATATCCGACTAAATCGAGATGTTTACGGATCGAGTTAATTTGTAGATAATTATACGTGTTCGTCGTCGACGGTGCGAAAGCGGCACGAAAAAAATACAATAACGCGTCGGTATTTTCGTTCTCCGAGGAACGCGCAATTTCTGTTTCTCCTCGGAGAAGCGACTTTTCTGCTCGCGCACGTGATTAATAAGAGAAAGATACGTAAGCGAGTAGGTAGGCAGGCAGCTAGCTAGGTTTTCATTGAAAATATGTTGATTTTCTTGCATGCGGATCGTGTTCTTATCGGAAAAACGTTTGGTCCTTTCCTTGCCGTTTTTCTTTCTCTTCTCTCGTTTCTTTTCTTTTTCCTTTTTCGTTTCGAAACGAATGACCTCGGGAATGGAACGGTTATTTTAAACTCTCTTTCGTTTGTTTGCAGATTGACGGAACCAACGGGAAGCATTCACGATGGTATCGGCAACTACACGGCGGACGTGAGGTGTTCCTGGTTGATCGAGAGCAGCCCAAATTCCACGATACGCATGCACGTGGAGCTGTTCGCGACGGAATGCGGCTGGGACCACCTGTACATCTACGACGGTGACAGCGTCGAGGCACCTCTACTCGCGATATTCAGTGGTCTCATGCACAAAGACGGCTATCACATACGCCGCGTGCCCGAAGTAATAGCACGATCCGGCAGCGCGTTGTTGCACTTTTATTCGGACGTTGCCTACAACATGAGCGGATTTAATATCACTTACAAGATCAATGCCTGTCCGACCAGGTGAGGAGACACCTAGATGGTCGTTTCACGACGACACGAACCGAAAAAGTTATTCGTTTTCGATTCTTTCGCTATCGTCGTATTTGATACGGTAGATAAGTCGGACACGATATATCTTATATCGATATTTACGTCGGGGATGAATTTGACGCGTTATCCGTTTTATCTTATCGCTTCAATTATTTCGCTCGTGTACATAAATTCCTTAGATTAATCTTCGGAAGCGAAGGTCACCGAGCGGCGTCTCGCCGTACGCCGCAAAAAAATTCTTGGAAAAATATCTTATATTCTCGGAACGAGGAAGGACTTTGCGAAGAATATCTCGCGTTAACGCTTTACCACTTGATCTCAGATTGATGCATTGTCTCGTCTCTCAGAGTCTTATTGTTCCGGTGCTTGGATTATAAATCAGTATTTCTAGCGATCCTCGACTATTCGCTTTTCTTTTTTCAAACGAGTTTATTTTACTTCGATCGAGATTGATTTACGACCGATTTATATGTATGTATGTATGTATGTATGTACATGGAGCATATTTGACTTATGATTACATTATGTGCACGGTCAATCGACAGCTGTATTCTTAATAAGGTTTACTTATCTCGTACGTGCGTGGCAGCTGTCAAACGAGAGTTTTTTCTTTTCAAATGCGACAGGTATTCCTACGTCGATTGTTCTGGCCACGGTGTCTGTATAGAGGGTATGTGCGCGTGCGATGCCTTATGGACCGGAAAAGCCTGCGACGTCCCGGTGTGTCCAAATAATTGCTTTCACCACCGTCTACACGGCGAGTGCAATAGATTGAAGCGTCGCTGCGACTGCATACACGGTTACAAGGGTAAACGATCGCGTTCGCATCGTTGCGTTAAAGACTCTCCTCTAAAAAGTATACGTGCGTGAAACGTTCTTTCTTTCTCTTTTTTTTCTCTTCTTTCAGGAGTGGACTGCAGTCAAAAGAAAGATCATGGATTTTGGGAGAACGTCGCTTACAAAGACTTCTCTCCCGAAGGTTCGGCCAGTCATTGTTCCATCGTTTGGAAAGATTCCCTCTACGTGGTCGGTGGCGAGAGTTTTCATCGTGCCAAGATGATATACGTTTACGATTACAATGGTAACGTCTGGGAAACCCCTCACGTAGAGGGCAAGCTACCCGCGCCTCGATACGCTCATTCGTGCGTACTCTTCGGAGACAAGATATTTATGTACGGTGGCGTCGTACAAAATTCCACCGTCACCAACGAGATCTGGGCGTTCGACGTCTCGGCTAAAGTTTGGGAAAACGTTACCGTGCACGATCATTGTCGCAACAAGACGATGTGCGGACCGCTTAAGGTAGAAAGCGTCTCTTTCGCAGAACACTTTTACTCCTTTCTCTTCCTCGGAGGATAATTACACGGATCGTAATTTCGTACAGGTAGCTGGGCATACGGCGAATCTCGTGCAAAGTTACGGGGAAAAGGAGAAAATGGTTGTGATCTTTGGTTATTCGCCTCAGTATGGTTACTTGAACACCGTCCAGGAGTATTACTTGGGAACGCGGGAGTGGCAAATCGTCGAGACGATAGGCTTCCCCGTGAAAGGGGGCTACGGTCATAGTTCTTCTTACGATCCTCTGACGCATTTGATATACGTCTACGGTGGGTACGTGTCCGAGTCGCAGAGCACTCAGGTTCTGACGAACAGACTCTACTCCTATCATCCCAAGTACCGCGAGTGGAGATTGCTGACGGCCGCGCCGTCGGCCCGATTTTTTCACACCGGCGTATTTATTTCCGGCGGTCTGATGCTCGTCTTCGGCGGTAACATGCACAACGACACTCAGCACTCGCACGGTGCTAGGTGTTATTCCGCGGATACCATCGCTTACGACGTTACCTGCGACACGTGGCAACATTACTTCATGCCGAGGGAAATGACCGACCTACCGAGATACGGGCACAGCGCGACCGTTTTCGAAGATTCCATGTACATCTACGGAGGCTTCGACGGTCAGATGCTGTCCGACATGTTGAGGTATACTTTTTCTAGAGGTTACACGTAAGAACCCTCGAAGGGTACCGAACGATCATCGTTCGTTAATTCAATTTTGTTCGCTCAGGTATACACCGGGACATTGTGAACACTTGATGAAACAGAACGAGTGTCTGAACGCGAGGACAGGTGTAAAGTGCGTGTGGGACAATCATTCAGGTCGGTGTATTGCGATAACGAAAATACCGCGGCATGCGTTGCTCGAGGACGACATGCACGATGGAAAGTACATGAGGTGCTTGGACGACACGCCGCCGCGTGGAATGACCTCGCATAAGGAATTGTGCAAGCTCCTAACCGACTGCGTCGCTTGCGTGCAAACGTCCTACAATTGTGTTTGGTGCGGTAAAAGTTGTTCCTACGAAATATGTCGGGATAACGCCAATTCACCGGCCACCGAGGTTATCAAGGATTTGGAAAAGTGCGACGCGCACACTGGCGTCGAGTGTCTGCAATTGCACACCTGTCACGCTTGCTCTAGCAATCCGCGTTGCATATGGTCTTGGTCGAACGGTCCGGATCGTTGCAAGCCGCAATCTAAGACGCGCGAGGTGAGGAGTCTCTCTTCTTTAAACCAATCGCGCGTTTAACCCGGACCCTCGTATACCACCACTCTTTGATTTCTCCTTTGTAGATCAGCAGTCTGAATGGAACCATACAAGCTCAGCGCTTGACGATGGAAACTTGTCGAAGTTCATGCGCGGAGTATACTTCCTGTAGGAATTGTACAGAATTCGATTGCATTTGGTGTCAGAACGAAGCAAAGTGCGTCGACAAAAATGCATATCCCGCTAGTTTCCCGTACGGCCAATGTCGTGCGTGGACAACGATCGAGGCAAGGTGTCGTGCTACTGGAAATGGAAGGGAATGGTGTAGCTTTTATTTATCTTGTTCGGCGTGTAGATCGGATCCCGGTTGCGGGTGGTGCGACGACGGATCCGGTACAGGAAAAGGACAGTGTTTGCCTGGTGGCGCTCGTGGTCCAAGCAGTAGGAGTTTAGAAACGTGTTCGCTCGATCATTGGTACTTTACCACGTGTCCAAGTGAGTTTGCGAAATTTATTTCTTTGATCGTTGATCGTTGATCGGAACGATTATTATTACCTTTGCCTTAGCTTGCCAATGCAACGGCCATAGTAAGTGTCTTCCAAACAGCAGCGTTTGTATTCAACCGTGTGGAAATTTAACTTACGGACAGAATTGCGATAAATGCATACCCGGTTATTACGGAAGTCCTTTGAACGGAGCAACGTGTCAACGTAAGATACATTACTTTTTTCTATAAAATCAAAGAGTTTACCAAATCTCGAGCTCCGGATGTATTCCTCTCTCTGTACTTGATCTATCTTCCAGCTTGCTCCTGTAATAATCAAGGCACGCAGTGTTCTAGCGAGACCGGTAAATGTTTTTGCACGACCAAAGGCATCGTTGGAGACCATTGCGAGCGTTGTGACATAACGGGTCTTTATTATGGCGATCCTACGAACAAAGGATCGTGTTTTTGTAAGTTTTCTCTCTCTCCCTCCCTCCCTCCCTCCTCTTCTCTCTCTCTCTCTCTCTCTCTCTCTCGATGAATTCTTCAAATACATAAGTACGTATTTTCTTTTCTCGCGCGCGAATGTTTTCAAATTGATTCCTATTGCTTTCAGACGACTTGGCTATTGATTATCAATTTACCTTTAATTTAAGTAAAAAAGAAGATCGGCATTATCGAGCGATCAACTTTAAGAATTCCCCGCCGAAAGCTGATATCGATGCCGAGTTTTCTATAACTTGTTCAGTCCTCGCAAAGATGAACGTTACTATTAAAAGACCAAACAGTCTAGAAAAGCCACTTCTTTTGGGTGCCAATTGTACGACAAGCATGTATAAGCATCGCTTTAGCAAGGCAGACTACAATTTTGGTAGCGAAGAGAACAATACGTTAACAACGTTCTATGTATACGTTTATGACTTTCAGCCACCGTTGTGGATTCAGATTTCATTTTCTCAATATTCAAAGTTAAATCTGCAACAATTCTTCATAACTTTTTGCACGTGAGTATTTAAATTTAAAATCATCTCGAAATTTTTACCTTCGTCACGTAGCACGTAATAAATGATAAAATGCGAATGATGAAATGATAATACCATTGGGAATATTATTTCTTTTTCTGCTTTTTTTTTTCTTTGGTGTTTCTTTCTTTTTTTTTTTTTTTTCCAAATTGACCATACGCTTTCTATTATCGTAAGTCTCAGGCAGTACTTACTTGTAAACTAGAGATTATATGCCACCACACAGGTGTTTCCTTGCCCTACTTCTAGTAGCCGCAATTTTATGGAAGATCAAACAAAAGTATGACATGTATAGAAGAAGACAACGACTTTTCGTGGAGATGCAACAAATGGCCAACAGGGCGTTTAGTCAAGTACTCGTGGAAATAGAGAGGCGAGACGTCGTCGACAACGACGCTGACAGAGGTGACGGTGAATATAACAATTGTCGAAAAAAGAAAAAGGTTGGTGACGTTGTTTATCGATGCGAAAGCTTTCGAGAAGAAAGTATTTACAGTGTTACGATATTTAGGATGCACCTAGTCCGATCGCACTGGAGCCCTGTTGCGGTAACAGAGCAGCAGTCTTATCCTTGCTAGTCAGATTGCCTACCGGTGGTGAGCCGTTTACTCCAGCTGGACAGAGTGCTGGCTTAGCGGTAGCCTCAGCCTTAGTCACATTGGGTAGTCCGCGGAGACCTTCCCAGGAATTAACGACGAAGGAACCGAAAAAAACTAGAAAGTCGGCCAGTCAACATCCGGAATCCACTTGTATTTAGCGATAAGCCGAAGAAAGTAGACAAAATGCAAATGTTGCAACGTGACTACGAGCCTTAGAATCGTTTCTGTGATCTTGCCTGTATTAGTGGCAGGACAATCGATTATCTTATAACTATGACAGAACGACGTAGCAAATGTCAATGTCACACAACCTACGTACATACGTTGTGTGCCGACGACAAATTTTATAAGTGGTCAAAGTTCATTCTGTCGTCGAACGAAGAGAACCGAAGCGTCGTTAAAACTTGGCTACGTCTTCATTCAAAGAAAATGAGCGAGAAGATACTTTAATCAAGAAATGATTTTTGTATTTATCGTCTTACATGAAAATTTTCGGTAAGTAGTACTCATTTTGAAAATTTATTTAAACGATCGGTGCGAGACGGTTTATCAAGTAAGACGATTTCTTCACGAATTTAGATAACTTTTCAAACTGTTTCTCGAATTCATTTATACAGCGAATAAAACAAGTATCCGTGTTAAAAAGTTATTCGGCTTTTAAGTAACGTACGAATACTTGTTTACTCGCTATAGTTCCAATCAACGATGTATATTCTTGTATATATAGTATTTGTTAGATAACACTATTTTGCTTTTATCGTGAAAGATACAATATAATTGAGAACGTGCTTATTTTCTGATTAACGATGTATCGAATCAATTTACAAAGTAGTTTTTATTGCCACACCCTTACGAATGTGGTAAAATGTGTTTACTCGAAACGAATATTCATGTTTCACTTATATTTCGTATCTTTTGCGTTCATCAAATACATTAACGGCAATAGTACATCATACAGGTAAATATATCATGACTTCCAACATATATTGGATAAAAATAGTGGATTTTTAATATCATTTTTACTATTATTACCATCATTGCCATCGTCGTCGTCGTCGTCGTCGTCGTCGTTGTTTTTCGTCGTCGTCGTCGTCGTCGTCGTCGTCGTCGTCGTCGTCGTCGTCGTC
>NC_057686.1:361764-458960 GCF_014466175.1 Vespula pensylvanica
GTCGTCGTCGTCGTCGTCGTCGTCGTCGCCGTCGTCGTCGTCGTCGTGTCATTGTTGACGTCGTTATTACAACCATTATTATTGTTAAAATAAAAGAGGAATTTTTTTTTGTTTTTTTTTTTAATATATAAATAGGAATCTTAATAAACTAATTGAAATTAGTTAATAATTTTGACACTGAGAAAAACAGATTTGCCACGAGTGCTTTGAATGTATTAACATAACTTATGAATAACTTATATTTATGTTAAAGCAAAAGTTTATATATCGATAGGAATCAAAAATCATGACAAGCAAGAGGATAAATTGTATATTTTCATTTGGGTAGAAGGAAAGAGTATTATGGTCTGTAAACGAATGAAAATAATGGAAATGTGTAACGGTACAAAGTTACTGTTTATACTATCCTTTTATTCTAAGATATGTGTGAATATTAAATTCTAAATTATTGCAAGCGAATGGAGTTTGCGTTAAGAATGCAGAACTTTGTGTCCTTGTAGATAGAACGATAATTCTTCATCCAGTTTTGTACTTGAGTGGATTGCGTATTGTGCCAAATCAATTTATCATATTGGTCTAAAGTCAAATAAAAAGAATAATATTTATTAATATACAAAATTTAGCAGAAAATGTATAAAAAGGAATATGTATAAAGGTAAAGAACAGAACAATCCAGGCTAAAATGTATTAATTAACGTTAGTTTTTTTCTTTTTTACAGACGAATATTTCCATGAAATCTTTATAATTTTGTAATTATCTAGAAGGCACTGCTAATCATTTATTTACTTTGTTGGATGAACCAAAGAGAGAAGGTTGTCAATTTTATAATAAGTTATGATCTGGATTGTCTTGTGCTAGAATGTGTTTCTATCTTATAAAGTAAAGATTAGTGCTGGTTTTGTTTCAATCTTCTAACCAACGTTTTCTTCCAATGTTTCAATAATAACGTGTACAAATTTTTATCATCTTTTACTTATTAGCTAGTTGTTTGTATTAAGCAAAATATGATCTCATCTCTGCATTGCTTTTATTTTTACTCGAGCGTATGTTAATCTTCTAGAAAAAATAATGTCCAATTTGACGTTTAATTTTATTCTTAAAAAAAAAAAAAAGAAAGAAAAAAAAAAAGAAAAGAAAAATCTCCAGCACTAAGAAAAAAATACACCTACAATATTCGTAGTAATTATATAATTAATTTGCTGAGAGAAAAGATAAAATGTTTGCACGATGCATTTCTCTAAGTGGTTAAAATACTCATATATAACTTTCTCTCTTTTTCTATATATATATATTTTTTTTATTATTATTTTGTTTAATGGGAATGTTACTTCACAAAGGTGCTGCCAGGAAAGTGTGCGAATAAGATTTCGTTCGACACACAATCGTGTAAGTTGCTGCAAAGAAGAATGGTGTAAGTCAAAAAAAAAAAAAAATAGTGAAATTGAAATGCAGATATTTGTCTCCTTTTCAATATTCGATCTATATTTATTCGAACAAGTGCAATTTCCATTAATTTAATGTAAAAGCAGATGCGACTTACATCATTTCTATATTATCTTAGGTCTTATACGTTATAAATATTTTACTAGTATTCTCGTATTTTTTTATGCAACGTAATATTCTAATGCGTTGTTTTAATATTACGACTGGATCCAAATGTTATCCAGTTTCATTTTTCGACTCGTGTTAACTAAGCATTTTTTACTCAACTTAACGAGTACTACATGTATGCGCTTTCAGCCATGAACTTTTTTTTTTTTTTTTTTTTTTTTTTTTTTAATATCTTTAATACAAATATATCGTCCGATTACCTTCGACAGGGTTGTCCAGATTTTAATTTAAGCTTTTATAAGCTTACGTTTTATTCACGTAAACAATGTACCCTAGTACGGATAAGTTGTTAACGTAAAATTTTTATTATAATAATAATTATTATTATTATCATTACCACGATGAATGATAATATATATATATATATATATATATACACATATATATATACATATACATGTATAAACGTACGTCGTGTTTTTTAACACAAAACAAATTTCTTCTAATGTTATCAAATGCGAATTGTTGAATGTTATGTATATAAGTACGACGTTTTCTTTTTATATACTTAAAAAATAATACACACATTACTCGAATATTATTTACCACGATTAATTTAGATATTATATTGTTTTAAATATAATTCTGCAAGGAACGATCAATCTGCAATGTTGACTGTTACTCTTATGGACAAACATTTTACGTAGCATTATGTTATTACTGCCAACCCTTGTCGTTTATTTATCCACTTCTTATTGAATTCTCTCGTGCGCTTGTCTTCTATAAGAGATTAGAGTTCTTGAAAATGTATGAAAGAAAACCAACAGTCTCTCCACGAACTTGCTATCGTTAAAATCCAAACTTCCTCAGCGATGTCATACACCATTGTTGTTCATAATCCCGATCGCATAAGGATCTTCGAACAGACATCGTTTCTTTTTTCTTTGTTTTCTCTTAATTTTCGGATAAAAGTACGTACGCATCATCGTAGCATCTCTTTCGACGATAAAAACGATGGCTGCTGGTTGAATCCTATTGCGATTTAAATTCGTCCAAAAAAGATAATTAAAGAGGATTAAAGAGAAGAGCAATCTTAATACGAGAGGGTTTTCTCTCTCCCTCCCACTCTCTCTCTCCCCCTATCCCTCCCCTCCCCTTCCCCTCTCTCTTTATATCTAGGAGTCAAGGAGCGTTATTCAGTCATAATCTTTCTATTAGTCGAAGTCTTTAGGTTTAGCCGTGTAAATACATTTAGTTTGAGGGTGGCGTAATGTGTGTGCTTTCGTGCGTGCGTGCGTGCGTGCGTGCGTGTGTGTACACATTTACAAGAGATTGTAAAGAAAAAGAAAAAAACGATATAACGATATCTTTAGTTGTAAGGAAAATACGATAATTCGTGTACATGCCGTATTAAACATCTAATTAAAGATCACGACGAAAATTTGAAATGAGCGAAGGTCGTAAACGAAATTTAGAAGAAGTAATTGTACACGTATATACATATAATAATATCAATTTGAATTCTCATTCGCAAGAATAGACGGAGAGAGAGACGTGAACAAATACTTAATAATTTAGATAGATAGGTACATTATACATATTATAAATATATAAATACATATGTGTAACTTGCAACAATTTTTCTAGAACACAATCGAAAATATTTATTTTTATTCAATGCGTAAATGTAAGCGCGCGCGAGAGAGAGAGAGAGAGAGAGAGAGAGAGAGAGAGAGAGAGAGAGGGAGAGAGGAGCCTTTGATAAGAAAAAGATTAAGAAAAATAAGCCCTTATTGAAGTCGAGAAAGTAGTATATATGAATGGAACGTGTTACATCTCGACGAACCTTATTGTATATTTACTTCTCGCCTCGACACGTAAACATACATACATACATACATTTAACGGATACATCGCGTATGTACATATTACATATAAAGAAGGTAATGTAATTTGTACGCAGAATAATTATCATTGCCTTGTTATTATTAATCGCATTGAAATTTACAAAGATGAAAGGTTCTAAGTGTCAAAGAGATGTCTAAAGTATTGAGAACACAGAGCGTCTTACCAAAGTTACTAAAATTAAAATGTAGAGAAAGCGTGACAGAGAGAAAGAGAGCAAGAGAGGGGGGGAGAGAGAGAGAGAGAGAGAATGAAAGGAAGAAAGAAAGAGCGAACGTGGTCACATTTCCGAATCTTTCTAAATAAACAAATTTAATAATGTAAATATATATAAGTAACGAGCGAAAATGATATTTTCTTTGTATTTCGATACTTAGCACCTTTCGCACTTTGCCTTCCTGAAATTGCTTGAAGTAAATAAAACATCTCCGTTTCGTACTGTATGCAATACCTATATACATACATACATATGTAATCTTGAATTTGTATGTACATATATAAGTGCGCGATCCCAATTGGGTAACACGTAAGCTAAAGGAACGAGACCGTAAACATCCTATCGTAACGTTCCATCGTTTAGGAAACTATTCATTGCTCGTAAATGAAAGGTCAACGGAATCCTTGATGACGATTCGACAAATGTGCTCTACGCAATTCTTGGAAAAATAACGTCAGGGTTGAAAAGATAAAATTCATTCTTAACTTGCGAGCGACGCTAACAAGAAGGCAGCTGAAACATATTTTTCAAAACCGTCGTGAAATTGTATGGGACGTGTACTCGGCTTATTTGACGCACGTTATACGAATCTATACACCCACACGTACACACACGCGCGCGCGCGCACACACATACAAGTACATTTTCTGCACATTATTTCTCATCCGATCGTGTGTATTCAGCTTTATCTAGTCTTTAAAGGTGTGCATGGAATTTTTAATCGTTCGCGGAGCCCCTGTAAATTCGCAGAAGAGATTTTTTTTTTGTCGTCGTTTTATCGAATGCGATTTGCCATCGTCTTATCGTGGCATTCAAATTTGACATTTTATCAAGAACTAATCAAACGTTAACTGTACGATCGCACGAAATTGTTCCAATTATCGAAAATTATTGAAAATTATGAGACAACGTTTTTCGTTTCGATTCGTTCGAATTTATTGAAATGTATTGAAAAGACTGGCAAATGGTATTTCTTCGAGGCAAAGATCGAGAAGACGTAGAAAAGGAGGAGAAAAGGAAGAGAGAAGAATGTCACTTATTTTAGACGGAGAGACCGAACGATCGCAATATAATTCGTGTTTCTTCGTATAAACGAATGAAAGATTAGACGAAAATTTGAAATTATTAATCGTATTAATTTTTTGTTAGAGAGAGAGAGAGAGACGTTATGACGCGTATAGAGACACGTAGGGACAAGAGAGCGAGCGTGTGTCTAAATAATTGAATGAATGGAACGAGACATATATTGTATTATATTAAATGAAACAGATATTGTTTAAATAAAATTGATATACATAACGGTTAGCATCTTGTCAATCTTTTCAGGTTCTTCCGCTAACGCGTAGATCACTGTCGCAACGCAACGATTTTATTTTCCGAAAGCGAGAAAGATGCGTAAAAAGTAGTTACGCGACAAGAAAATTTATCAAATTTCCTTCTTTCTACTGTCCATTAATATTCGTAATTAGATAATTCGTCAAAACGTCTTACCATCGACTTTTTCTAGATACGTAAAGTTCGTTTGAACTAACGCCGATTGCCGCGAAAATTTATGGCCAATCGGAAAGCACCTTTTTTCGAGTCGAGAACGAGAACTTTTAAAAATCAAGCCATCAACGGCAGTCACCTTGTTTGTTTCCCGAACTTTGTTCCTCGTCGACGTTAACTTTCGCCCGCTTTTTTCAATCTTTTCTTTTTTTTTTTGCTATCGTATGTTAACAGTCGATAAAAGGAAAGAGATCGAAATAATAGTGTAATAACGAAAGACGCGTCGATGTCTAACGAAAGTAACCTTACTTGGCGCGTTAACGGCCAAGGTAAGACGCAATAAGGTAGAACAATCAACATGCTTTCGAGCATAATATCGCAACGATCCGAGCATTCTAATTCGTCGAATGTGCATACGTGTGAAATTCGAAATTGAATAACCTATACTGTATCGTTATAGACGAGCTCTATCATATCGAATTCTATAAATACCTATTCTCTCAAGGACGATCAAAGATTTTTTACGTAGGTACATATCATATACTTGGATATTTTTTTTCTTTCCAAACGATAAAGACGACTGTCGGTCGATAATGGCGGAGATCGACGTTACCTTAAGATCCGCCATCTTATATCTTATAGCATCGCTTTTATTTCGTTTTATCGAAGGACAGATGGCCCGTTTGTATCGTTGGGAGGAAACGGTCGTAAGTAACGAAATTGGTTACTTGCGTCGTACGTAAAGTTATTAATTAATAAACGTACATCTTGATTATTCGTAAGAAATATCTATAAGAGATTCGCAAGGCAATCGAGTATTCGTCGGAAAATCTAACGATACCTTTTCCGCTGTGCGATGTAAGCGTTATCGCGTTAATTGGTTTGCGCTTTACGTCGTGGCGCGTCGCGCGTCCGGGTCGAGTACTTGGTACGATATTAAATTCAATTTCCCTTAGATTTGCGTAACAGAGAGCAAGAAGTTCGTATCGAGTAAAGTCCCTTTGGAAATGAAATCGTCGTCGTCACGAGAAATTTATCGTACTCTGGAAACTCTCTCTCTCTCGGCGATCTATCCGAATTATTTCCCTTCGATCTCTTTACGCTTTTTTACTTTTCTCTTTCCTTTTACCATTTTTTAATTAACGATTTATGTGTTTCAGATGAGCGCGGATTCCATTCGAACGAGCACCACCAGCCGAATTCAACCGACGTAGAAATGTTCCCTTTAAATTCTACACTCGAGAGCAACTCGAGGGCAACTAAAGAGGAGAGGCAACAAGCTTCGCGTATGTATTACGCTATGGGAATTTTGCAGATTACCCGAAAGACGTAATTCGGATTCGAAAAAGTTGTCGATGCGTTTGCAACGTACGTGCCGTACGAAAAGCGGATTCAAAATTGAAGTGGCTTTTGTATCTCTGCATCATCGATATCATCATCCTCTTTCGAATCGATACCGATATCTATACACACACACATATATATGCGTTTTTTTTCTTTTCCATTTTTCGTTTTTTAGAGAAATCTCCGCTCGACTTTTTCGCGTACACGTACGCATCTGTTGTATTAGTGGTAGATATTATAAACGAACGTATGAAAAATAATCACCTTACGAACGGAACGTGTCGGGTTGGGCGAGGGGAGGGGGAGGGGGTGGGATTGGGAGCGCGGACAGGTTGAAGAGTAAAAATAAAAACGAAGAAGAAAAGAGAGGGAATTAAAAGGAAAAAAGAACGCGCGACGTTTCGTAGAATATCGTCGTAGATAATGCCTTTGTCGAGTCGAAAGTGATAAAATCCTGACGCGATTATCCGAGCTCGAAAACTCGATCGACGTGCATTAAAAACGGGTAAGAGGGGAAAACGGGAAATTCTCGAAGCAGCAGCAACTTTGCGCGAATCCGGGACGGGATGAATTTACGGTTGAAAATCATAGCAAACAAGAGCGCCGAGTTATCTCGTGGCTGTTTCATCTTTAGCTATACGACTGAACGTGTTTGTAACGTAGATTTCTATATCTATACGTACCCTTGGTACGTGTACCGTAGGTGTGCGCGAACGAGCAACGAGATGAAGCTTTTCGAGTTGGATTCGTAAGAGCGATTCAATGATTTCGTTCACTGAAATACGTGTGAATTCGAGCGATGCTCGCTTTAGTACGCAAGAGTGTACTACCGAGAGTAATACACGTACGTGTGTGATACTCGCGTGTAGACGTTGGTACATACCTAAAAAGAAACGAAAGCTGTATTGGTAAAATCTGGTCGATTCGCGAAATACAGAGGATAGGAGAGAGAAAACGATGTTTCTACGAACGGACGACAGACTCGTTACTTTCGACGGATGGTAATACTTCGGGGATACCTTTGTGATTCGGCCATGCATAAACCTCGCCCGTTGGAGAACCAAAAATCTTTTTTTCTATCGTTTTCTCGTTTACACGCGGATAAGAGTTTATATTTTATAATTACGTTTTCGTGATTCTTTTATTATCTCCTTTTCCTTTTTTTCTCTTTTTCTAGCTTATTCGAATCGATAGTCGTTAAACACCTATACACGCGATAGAACAATCCTTTGTGTTACGTTCGGATTTCGAAGCTCTTTTTCGAATAATAATCCCGTTATATCCCGCGGAACGCATCTTTGAACATTTCGCATCGACGTTACGCCTCTTGTTTTTAATTTTTCCTTTCGTTCCGTTTTTACGCATTTACGTGCGCGATCACGAAGAAAGTTTTCCGTAGTAAAGACGATAATATTATCGTTCGGTTGGCTTTTTCATTGAGAAAATAACTGCCCTATCCCAAGCAATCGTCCTACGCGCGGCGTACGATCGCTCAGACGTTGAAAATAGCCGAAGGCTAAGATATCTCTTACGACCCTCTTTTTTCGTGATCCCCCTCCGAACGAGCCGGACGACCGACATTTTTCTTCTGCGTTACAAAATTAAACTCAAACACGGCGTTTCGGGTCGTCTGGTCTCAAAAAAAAAAAAAAAAAAAAAGAAAGAAAATAAAATAGAATAGAAGAACAAAGAAATAAAAGGGCTAAAAAGATATGTCAAGGAATTATCGTCGTTTGGCTTCGTTCGGCCGACTTAAAGAATCGACGAGTCGATCTCTCGAGTCGGGTCGTGGTAATCGTGACAAACGGAAAGACGCAATTTCAATGACGATCGTCGTTTTGGGAAACCGGCCAAAGACCTGGATTTTAATTGTCAAAGTTATCGGGTCGCATTCGCGTATAACGGACACGTATCTCCCGACAGTGTGCCCGGTGGTTGGAACGAGTAATATAACTCTCCTTCTCCCACCTTAATATCCGCCATGGTTCGACGTTGTCGCGAATAATCTGGTCACGGTGGAACGCGCTATCGTTTTTCATAGCAGAAACACCGATGTCATCCCTTTTCGCGATGCGAAAGAGGAACAAAGTTCGCACGATTCGCGGATACGTTATTCCCGATTTATTATCTCGATTCGAACTGATACGAAGACGACTATCTCGAAAATGTTCGTTGATAGGTTTTGACGGCTCGAAAATGACTCTGAAAAAGACGAAAAAAGAAAGCGGAAGAGAGAAAAGAGAAAAAAGGAAAAAAAAAATAGAAAATTCTCTTTCGAAAATCTTGATCGTCGAAGGACTATTAATAAAAATTTCATCGCCTCGTCTTCTTCTACCTTCCTCAAAACGAAATGCGTATCGATCGGATCGAAATTGCGTATAGATCTGGGCACGGTCGTGCTATATTGGATTTTTATTTTTTTTAATTATAAGGGAAAACGTTTTTCAACGTTCTCGAGGACGGAATTAAACGAGAAATACAACCGATCGCCGTTCATAAGGGAAAAAGTTAATTGAAACGAGCCGTCCGTCGTTCTTTCGTTACGTAAAAGTAAAATAAGATAGTTTTCGTTGACCTACCCGTTAAGACACATTTATGATAATAGCGTTGTTCGATGTAAACGATATTGTATTTTGATTTCTAACGTCGTTTAATAGAGAGAAAAGGTACAAAGGAAAACGAACGAATCGACGCGTTTAATCGTCGATAACCTTTACGTTCTAATTATTGTTATATTTTGGAAAGAACTTTTGAAAGAGCGATAATAGATCGGGCACGATAGAAACGATGTTCCAGTTCGTAAAAGCCGATTAAACGCGATGAAGGTATTACATTTCGCGTAGCAGTTTCGGATACATCGTTTCGAGAGTTTCCCCTCGTCTCGTCCTTGCAAATTCAACGTGGAAACTGATCGTATGTGACTTTAAACGCGCCGTTTTGCAAAACTCTTTCCGCGAAACCATATAACGAGGCAGCTTATTAGAAAGGGAAAGAGAGAGAGAGAGAGAGAGAGAAGAGAAAGAGAAACGTCAGACAGCTGGATAATTCGTCGACGCGCAAACTCAAGAAGAGATTTATAGTTGGCATTGACGAGAAAGCCAACTTAGAAATGTTTATTAATTAAAAGTCCGTAATTAATTACATTCTCTGCGAGACGAGAGATGCAGCTATTATATTCTAGGATTCTTTGTTATACTTATCTCGCGTCGAAAAGTCATCGCGAGAGTACGCTTATCATTTTTGTCTTCTTCCTTTTTTTTTATTTATTCTTCATCAATTTAGAGAATCGATGCGAAGATATTCGACGACGAGAAGAGAATAGAAAAGAAACACGGAAGACTTTTGAAACGTGTCGAGGAAAGTAAAATGCGATGTCTCTCTCTTTCGTTCTTTCTCGATATGATTGATCTTTGAAGCGTTGCCTTTCATTCCATCGGCTTCGATATACCGGGCCGACCTACGACCTATAACACGATATGCGTGGGAAAATGCTTTCGACCTCGCGGAAAGCTACGTATTCCTGTCGGTGCTCGATAAAAAGGGAGCGGACCGCGAAATGGTATCGTTAATTCGTTTTTGTTCCACCTACTAGCGTGTTCTCTTTCCTTCTTTTTCGATCGACCTATCGGACGCTTTCGATCGCTCGACCCCCTTCTTTTCTTTTTTATTACATGAGAATCGCGTGTACCTCTCTAGGCCGATATCGCGTCGTATCTTGAAAAATTCGATCGCCGCTTTTTTCATCGTACTTTACCAAACGTATTCTCTTTAATCGAGAAAAACCTCGATAGACATTTTGTTCTTTGCCATCGAATGAACAATCGTGCCTGTTTTTATTCATCCTCTTATCTATTTTTAAAAGCGCGATCTTTCTCTCTCTCTCTCTCTCCTCTCCCTCTTTTTCCGTTTTCGGTGACTCACCTTGTACACATAAATAAACGACACTATATTTGATTAGAAACAGACGATCATCAACTCTCCCTCTCTTTCTCTCTAACTCATTTCAGCTTCCATTCATTTCGGCAGAAAAGACAGAGTAGCGTGTGAGCGAAGAGAATTAATTTAACCGATATATATATATATATATATATATATGCATATATATATATATACATATACATATATAGACACGCACACGCACGCACACACACTTTGTACAAAATACTCGAAAATGTTTTCGATTCCTTTGACGTACGTGTGAGTGCGTATATACGCGCGTGTGTCAGTCCGTCTCTTTAACAGAAATGCGTCGCGACGGCAGCGTGACGCTCTGTCGAGGTAAACAATATAACACGGAGGGTTGACTTTTTTCGAATCCCTCGCGATAACATTGCTTGCCTACGAGCTGCTTTGATGTCGATATACGTAAAGTGTGTATGTCGTGCTACGAGCTAATCGATCGATTGATCGACCGATCGATCGATCGATCGGCCAAATTAACGGAATTACGAAATCGCGGAAAACTCGACGCGGTTATGCTTTAATCGCGTTCATAGTCGAATATTTTTGGGGTAATAAAAGTATCCCCGAGTACACTTCAATTTGCATTTATATACAAATTTTGTGCGGTTTTTTTTTTGCTTATTTGTTTTCCTCTCTCTCTTTTTTTTTTGTTTGTTTTGTTTTTTTAAATACATGCCTCCGAGTAAGATCACAAAAGAGAGAGAGAGAGAGAGAGAGAGAGAGAGAGAGAGAGAAACAATCGATCTTTCCGATCGAACGTGCGATTTCAGAGGCTCGTCGAGCATGCCGAGAGAATTCGTCCCGCTATTGGCCGAACGGAAAAGGGAATTTCGCCGGTGAGGCGCGGCACGGCGGAAGGAAAGCGGCCGGTACGTGTGTGCGTGCGTGTCGCGCCGTCGATAAAACCCCCTTGACAGTGTCGGCCGATGGCAGTACGACGCCGGCCGTCGTTGCGAGCGGTTCGTTCGTGTCGCGTTTACTTCGAAACAGCCCACACGTTTTTTTTCCGCTTTCCCTCGTTACAAACGTTACGAGCGATAGATTCGCCAAACGATCGTTCGTCAATGGAAAGAAGCGGATCAATATTATCGGAGAATATCGAGAAAAGAAATTTGATGAAAAGTATACAAAAATATCAAATAAAAGGATAATTGGAGAGTGAAGAACTTTTTTTTTCTTTGGATTTTTTTTGGTTCTTTTTCGTTCGTTTTCTTTTTTCGTTTTTTTTTTCTTTTTTTTTTTTTGAAAGGAACCAGGAGAAGAACGAGGTTGTTATAAGGAAGGAACGGCTTTGAAAGGACAAGGACGATCGAAGTCGAATTATCGAGCGATGTGATTGACAGGATAACCGACGCGAACTGTCGCCCGTCGTTGCTGTAAAATTCTGACGTCAGGATCGTCTCTCTACGTCGTTTCTACGTCCATCGCGCGATCTTTCTTCGCTTAAGGTTAGAGTCCCTCTATATGTACCTCTCGATCGTTTTCGTAGATAGATCGTTTATTTGCCGAAGGCGGTAAATAGAGAGAAAAAGAATATTAATGTTAGATTCGTTGGAAAGGATCGTTGCGCGTTACGCCGACGGCTGAGAGATAAGTTAACGAGCGTTTAATTAGACGCGGTTAACCGAACGTAAAGAAAGTGGTACGTCTTGTGAAAATAAAGTTGAGCCGGTTGCTTGCGAGGGATGTGGCGGGGAAGGAGGAGGTTGCCAGAAGGAAGGAAGGAAGGAAAGACGATGATACATTAACACCACTCCGAAGCACTCTCTTGGAAAATAATGAGAAAGCGCGGTAGAGAAACGCGCGCTCGTGTTTGTTTTGTGTGTGTGTGTGTGTGTGTGTTTGCAGATGGGTGGGTGGGTTGTATATGACTCGTCGACCGTACTGAAATCGGTACTCCGCTTCCGTATAATTAAATTCATTACGGAAGCGTCGACTTAGTTTTGCCGTTTTGACTTGACCGATGATGCGTCGGATCGCGTCTTACGCTTTTATTTCTCTTTTCGTTTTCTTTTCCAACGACTTAAAAATAAATTACTCGTCCGGTTAGTAAAGAGGATGGAAGAAGAAAGAAAATTTCTTTCTCTCATTTCTTTTCGATCCGGTAGCAAACATCGTGCTATCGAGAAGGAATAGGATGGGAACGAGATTCTACGCGTTTGCAACTTGATTACGATTTGATTTGCACGAAGGCGTGAAGCAATGCGGGCGCCGGATTTGGGGTCGACCACCTCCGCATTCGATCTAGAACAAGCGTATTACCGTCTCCGAAGATATTTCTGTAAGCGATCACCCTCGTATCGTCGCGAAACTGCTGCCAAGACACGATGGGGTTGTATTCCAAGCTCTGAATGTATCGTGAAATCTTGTAGCAAGAAAAAAGAATCTATCGTGCTTTTTATGTTATATATGTATATATTATATATAAATACATAAATACATACACACACACACACACACACACACACACACAGCACAGCGCAGCATATAAGAACGATAGACCGACGAACGACGAAGAAAGAAGAGAGATGTTACGTATCTTTCATTGTTCCGTTGGAAAAGCCGAGAAAGCGCATAGGTTCATTGTCTCTCGATTTTAGCGGCCGACAATGCCGTCCAATTTAATGATCGGAATCTGAAAGCGCAACGGAAGCTTTCTTCTGGCCGTTTCGTATCCCATTGTCGGTGAAAACAATGGAACGATCGTCGACGTGGCTTCTCCAACGTGACTTCTCTCCTTCTAGTCGACGTTTAGCCGTTCGCAAATCGTTTTGCGTGAAAATCAACCCTCTTTGAAGCGGCAACGATCTCTCGACTAGAATTTGCTTTACTTTGGTTACCCACTTACCGGTTATACCACTGACACATCCCGAAATTTAGTACGACTAACTGAAAACTCTTTCTTTTTTCGCATCGATGATCTTTTTCATTCGCGTCTTTCTTCGATTTTCTTTATCCAGTTACATATTATTCTTACTCCTCGAATTTTCCAACGAATATTTCGTTCCAACGCAAATTAGATCTCCATTTTAATATTCCTTTATATCTCGAGCCCGTCGTTTTCGTCGAATCGTATTTTTACTCTTACTTCGGTCGTCCCCTTGTTGCAGATCGAATCGAATAAATCCAAGTTGCGTGCGTGCGTTGCACCGTGTCTCCGTTCCAAGATAAACGTCCTCTAAAAGTTTAAAATATCTTGTTCGATCTTCGAGGTGCGTTATATCTCGTTACCATCAAGGGTGCTTCGAGCACGAGACGGATAGACGGACGGACGTTAAAAAGATTTTTGAAGAAGTCGAGTTATACTAGTTATGCGATAGAAGAGAAACCACGCAAAAAGAGGAGAGAGAGAGAGAGAGAGAGAAAAAAACGAAACGAAGAAACAAAGAGATGCGATAAAGAGAAAGGGTAAATCGTTCGCGTCGAGAGGAATTTCTGTACGAGAAACTCTCTTTCCGGATCCTATGCGAGTCGTCTAGACGCGGTGGTATCTATCGATCGTCGAACAATAATGCTAATTTTTTCATTGGACTTCACGTTTGATCTCGCGAACGCCTACGTTTCTCGATATTTTTTTAATGTTACAGCCGAGAATAATATCTCTCTTCGATTATACGATATCTTTCATTACACGTAAATTAATCTTTGTACGATCAAGGAGATCTCTCGGAACGAAAGATGATCTCTCTCTCTCTCTCTCTCTCTCTCATTTCAGAAATTATGACCTTATCCTCGCGATCGGCGACGACGGAAAAACGTTGAAAAAAATCGAGCGAATCTGGTTTTTCTTCTCTCATCGTAGTTTACATCCGCGAGATACATCCGAATTAAAGGATTTGCCAACGTTAACTTCTGTTCCAGTTCGCGTGCATATTACATAGTACGAATTCACGAGTATTCCACGGTCAGAGTATTTACATTATTTATCTTTCCCTTGGGCCCCGAATGGATTTTCATTTTTGTACGATAGGGAGTTATGCATAAATCAAATTTACATAAATACGTTATCAGTAACCTATCTTTTCTTTTTTGTTTTTTATTTTTCCTTTTCTTCGCGTAATGCCGCTGCCGCATCTTCATAGATAGGACATGCACGGTTGACAGACGCGAGAACCTTACGAAAGTGATTTCGGAAGGATTTGGATATTCAAATCGAGCTATCTTCCATCCTCGCGAAACCATTCGTATTGTCGTTCCTAAAAATGTTTTCGGTATCGCGTTATCATACGGAGAATGTTACGACGCCGTTCGCACGGACGTAGATCTACGTCTACGAAAAAGGTAAAGGAAATTTATCGAATATTCCCGGAAACGTTGGAAAGACTCGTTTCTACCTAAGAAAAATATCTGATATACCTTCTCACTGCGTTCGATCGCGAAAAATTAATCATCCCCCAAGTTTATACAGCCGTTTGTCCGTAATGATTTGGGACGTATCGGAACGGTGATAAATATGCATACGTATATATATTTTCTCCTTTTTTTTTTTTTTTTACCTTTTTGTTTCAACGTGGCTTTGCCGAGAATAGCGGAATTAGTAGAGTGCAATGAAACGATGTAATTTACAATGGGATTGCACGGTACGTACATAGCTAGGGTGCATTGTGCGCGCCGCGCCAAGTCCGGCGACTTTTTAATCTCCTGATGGAGGTATTCTTTTCGGAACAAACGGCCGTTGCAGTAATTACGAGGATGTCCCTTTGCGCGTTTACCGTGCGAGTCTAACCATATTGAATGATTCTTTTTTTTTTTTTTTTTTTAAGCCGAGCCAACGATCTTTTTAATCGCGCGTCCTTTGTCGAAATTCCTTTTTCGAAAATCGAGAATGGAAAATTTCTAATACGTTTGTCGCGAGAACGAAAGAAAGAAAAGAGGAAAGAATCTTTAGGCTTTTCTCTCTCCCATCATCGTGTTTTATACGCATCTTCAATGTTCTACTTTTCTTTCTCTCTCATTTTATCTCCGTAAACCCTAGTTCATCCTTTTTACGGAGGAACGTATCACTGTCTTTTTATGTATCTTCAGCTTGCTCTCTCTCTCTCTCTGATATTTTTCTCTGGCTCTTCTCAGCATCTAAAATACGTGTCGCCGCTACGTATATTCATCGACGTGTCTCCGTGTTGTATCCGTGTGTAAACGCGTACCGTACTTGATTCATAAATGCTGCAGAACATTGCTTTACTTTTTTTTTCATCGTACGTATGCGTATACGCGAAAGAAATAATGAATAACCGGAAAAGAGATTTTCTCGGTTGTTACAAAATATCATCCAACGTCCTTTTTAACTCGTTTACACGCATAACTCGAAAGTAATCTCCTCTGGCATCGAGTATGGTACATCTTTAAACGTTGTAAAGATTAACGAGAGAAGACGAACGAATCTACTACTCTATATTTCTTTCTTTTTCTTTTTATATCTCGCTATCGTCGTAGACATTCGTTTCGTTGGTTACGATCGTGACTGAACTTTCAAGAACACGATCTAACCGTTTGGCCAATTTTGCACGAACCGAACGTTCCTTTTTTTATTTATTTATTTCCCTTTTCTTTTTTTTTTTTAACTTGAAAATCGTGAAATGAGACGATCTTGGAATTTTTGCTATCGCAGTATCTTCTTTTCATCGTTGCACTGATACGTACGTACATATATATATATATCGTGTACGGAACGTTATATCACGAATTTTCTTAAAAGCGTGACATCGAAGGGATCGATTTAATAAGGAATTTTCATTAAGGAATCGCAATGTCCAGGCTCGGTGTCTTACAACCTTCTAGGATAGGCACGCTTAAAATCAGCCAAAGAATCGCGTGATGCTCGAACACGAAAGGGGTATCTATCGTGTGAGATCAGAGACAAAAGCTGCTGAGATAGGTCGAACATGACTCACGAACGGATACTCGATGTATTCGTAGAATATATACGTAGGTATATGAGCGTGTGTGTGCTGCGTGTTGTCGCGCGTGTGTGTGTGTGTAGTATATAAGTTCGTAGAAAATAGGACCAACCGCTTTTCTCCGGGGGTATGTGTATACTCGATCACGTAAGCGAGACGACGACGGAAACGAAGTATTTCCGAACGGTAAAAGGGGTACATGCGATCTCGCGCGTTGCACGAAAACTTCTCGTTGGCCGTTCCCGTCTCTGCCAAAAGATACATATATCATTTTCGAGCGATATCGTTGTCGCTCCTGCTCTTCCCCATCTCTATGTACGTACAGCTGAGTAACGGATGAGTCGGCCTTTCTTCTTTTTACCAACCACGAGGAGATAGAACTCGCAAAGAAAAAGAGCGAGAAAGGGGGAGAGAGAGAGAGAGAGAGAGAGAGAGATAAAGAGAAAGAAGATAAAAATATATCGAGTGTAAATTTAACAAACTCGCGAGACTCTTCCCAAAGGTGGCCGTGTGAAAAGTACGATGATGCTAATGAAAAGATATAGAGATAGAGATACGATCACGTATCGTCGATTTTCTCTCTTTTTTTTCTTCTTTCTTTTTCCCTCCTCTCCTATTCCTCGCCCCTTCGACGTACCCTCCCTTTCTTTTATTTTGATTTAATTACGTCGAACAACTTTCGCGGATTTAATCCACGACGAATCTAATGTTTTGCGAAACGAACGACCAGAGAGAAAAATCATATGCGTTGGCGTATCGTTGACCGTTACTACTGCATTCTGATGTTTGCCTTCGGCGTTCTTACTACTACTACTATTACTACTACTACCATCATCTCCTTCACTACTGTCAGAAGGGTATCAGAAAGGTCAAACGTTTCGTCATCGAAAATGCGCAAGCATGATACGCGATGTTTGAGACGAGACGTTTCCTTTTCTATCTTTCTTTCATTGCCATTGATAAACTCGCTTGGCAAGTTTGCGTTATCGATCCTTCCCTCGAGACGTAAAACACGAAGGGCTAGGTTCCTACTAAAATTAGGGCGAAGATAAAGACTGTCCTTATTATAGACGTTTAGAGAATAAAAAGAAGTGAGAAAGGAAGAGAAAAAAATTGGGATTTACAGGAAGGAACACGAATTTTCGTAGCTTCGAATCGACTCTCTCGTTTTCTCTCCTATCTCCCCTCTCCCTTCTTTCTCCTCGTCACTGTCTCTCTCTCTCTCTCTCTCTTGCTCTCGTTTAAAGAACGGATCGAAGTTCTCGTTGCAGTTACTAATTCGTTATTTTTAGAGTTCTCGATTCGTGCAGAAGAAGCATTGTGATTACGTGATTGATCTACGATACTGTCCGCGACGGAATTGTATAAATAGACACCGGGTATACAAAAACAGAAGTCTCCGTATAGCCGCTCGAGTTTCTACTACGTCTTTATTCATAAACCGATACATGGCACCGTCGTGTTTCACCTCGAAATTTATCAATCGTGTCATCGTCTTTCTCCGATGTCTCTTTACGCAAAGCTTACTGTCGGTACGTATGTAAATATGCGTACCGACACACATTCGCCTAACGCAAACATTAACCGTACGTTAATCACGTTTCTACGTTTATATCCATATCTTCTCGAAGCAATGGCCGCGACTAGGTTGGTTGGACAATCGATAGACCGCTAACTTTACATTATCTAGTCTCTTTCGTTCAACGAGGGCGTTTACGTTCGTACCACGTTGCAACCCGATCGAGGAAATATATCCCGAGAAAACACATTATTCGACCGTTTTCTTTTTGCTTTGTTACCTAAATAATATCGGTAAAGTCGAATTCTCTTCCGTTTTCCTTTTCTTTTTTTTTCTTTCTTTTTTTTTTTCTTTTTCTTTTTCGTAATCAACGCGTTACACCAATACCGCACCGAAAGAGTATTATTAAGCTCACGCAAGCATCCGGTGACCTTGATAAGAGTGGCCTAATTTCGAAGGAACAAACGAGAATCTACATCCCGTCGCATTCGTCGCGTACCATGTATTATTTACGTCACGTTTCTCGTCAAAGGGTAGGAAAAGAAGTATAAAACACGTAGACTAATTGTTGTTATCATCCGACGAGAATAATTGCTAGTACGTAATTGATGATTGTTATTTCTAAGAAAATCGAATCGTCGAAGGGAGTAACGCGCGTCGGTTATGTATTCAATTCATAGCGATATCGCTAACTTTGCGTTACGTGTTTAATAATGTTTGATAAACCACGAATCTCTCTCTCCCTCGTTGTCTCTGCTCTGTCTGTCTTACATCTCGAACGGCCATTATACGTCACGCATTAGTCAAATATTATTTGAAATTTGTTGAATAGATAAAATCGATAAATTTGGTCGAACGTCTGCCTTATTATACGATAATTGTCCATTAATGATGGTCAGACTTTGTGCTCGTGCGAAAGGAAATGGAGTATAACGTGGTGCCGGGTACTTTATTAAATCCGCGTAATATCACGTAATTTCGTTTGCTACAAATGGAAAAACAAATAGACCGGTCTCGAGATTTCGATGTTTAACGAGGAGAAACAATGTCGTGCAGTGATTTCGAAGGAAGGGTTTTAAAGGGTCAAAGGGAGACGATATCGAACGACCAATTTCTTCCTATCATTAGAGCCTTACGTTAATGGAAAAGTTTTTGTCGCCTTGACAGGGCCGATGTTCGAAGGGTAAAGCCTTGATGAAAGACGATGTTATTTTTAAAAGCCGAAAAAAGAGGAAGAAGGAGGAGGCGAGGAGGGGAGAAGGGAAGGAGGAGAAAAAGCCAAGTCGAAGGACTGATCGACGATAACGAGTGACGCGAATCACGTAGACTCGCGTGGAACGTGGTACAACTTTAGCCGTGTAGTTGTTAGAGGTTGTCGAACCTCTCTCTCTTGTCTTTGTTTTTTTCCTTTAGCCTTTTTCAACCCTTCGTCTAGCGTGTCGAAGCATTTATAGCCTTGACATTGATACCGACGAGTGAAACTTTTATCTTTCGAGCCATAAAGGAGTGATCGCGATTGCGTGTAATAGTTTTTTCTTTTCTTTCTTTTTTTTTTTTTTTTTTAATTAACGCAACGCGACGTCTAACCCGATCGAATGAATATTTTAATTTCTCATCGTTGTTCTGCATTCTATGAGTTATCGTCGTCTTTTCCTTAAAGACAGTGCACTCGATTCCGAAAGTAAGGAGGACGAGTTTATCTTTCAAGTTTTATTTCATTCTCGACACGTTCTATCGGCTTAGATTTTTCTCTCCTTCCTCTTCCTTCTCCTACTTTTTCTTCCATTTTTAATTCGTCCTACGCCACGTGCACTTCCCACTTGTTTCTCTATATATCCTAGCTCTTTCACCGAGGTGTCACGCGTAGATGGCCGCGAGGGAAAGAATTTCATTCGTATTCCTGAACATTATCGACGAACTTAAAAGCAGGAGGGAACAAAAGTCTTGGAAGCTCTTTCTCGTGTAATACGTACATTCGAGAAGAATGATAAGAGAGGGAGAGGGAGCGAGCGAGTGGTAGGGGAGAGTAGCAATTTTAGCCAAGTTTTACGAAGAACGACGTAAAGATGACGTTGTGGACCCTTTAAGCCCTTCCAAAAGGGTCGAAAAATAGAAAATATCATAGCGGGTAGAACTCCAAGTAGAAAAGAGGAAGGGAGGAAGGGTAGGAGGAAGAGAGGACGGGTGGCTTACACGTTACACTCTCTTCCATACCTGGAAATGTCCCGAGGCTTTTTCTTCTTCGAATTGAAAGTAAAGTCGGGCGAAACTTCATACGTATCCGTAAATATAACGATCCATCCGAACGAATTAAAAAATACTTGAGAGAGAAGTTTCTGAAACGTGGATATAAAGTAAACGATATCTAAGAGAAGGATGAAAAATATTTTCCCTTTTTCGATACGGTTCGTCGTCGTTTACGACGTTTACGAGGACAAAAAGGAAATAAGTACGCGTATAAAACGCTTCAGACGGAATATTTCCAACAATTTTTAAATTGTAATTCTTGTGACTTTTGGGTCGAGAGATATCGAGTGTAAAGTAAGAAAGGAGAGCCATTCGAAATCTTAAGATAAGAGAAAACAATGAGAAATCGATGACGCGATCGGCACCCTCGCGAAAATGTAAAGTTTTCTTTGGGATTGGAAGAATCGAAGCTTGGACATTTTCTTTTTTTTTTTCGGAGCACGAAGTCGACGCGATATTTTCTCGCCCACATCCAACTTCCTTATTTCGTCACGAAGAAGAAGAAGAAGAAGAAGAAGAGGATGAGGAGAAGGAGGATGTAAGGAGAAAAGGGAGAAAAGAAAGGAAGCAATAGCAGTAACGGTGGCTGTAAAAGAAACGAGGCTCGGGCAGCAGAGGGTAGTTTTTCTTCCTGGTGAAAGGAGAAAGAGGAACGAGCGAGTGTCGTGGACGACGAGAATTTACGTAAACGCGTGGGTGGAACAATAAGCGAATGGTAAGAGGAGTCGATGGGGAAGGAAGGGAGGATTAGAATTTACGAGATAATGATCCGCGTCGTTTTGTTCGTACGATGGCCGGTACCGGCGAGGATTTTTCACAGCCGTCTCGTGCGTACGATGACTACTTTCGATTTATATTAATTCCTTTAAACGAATCGGACGAACGATTATCTCGAAGATACGTATATGTATACAGTCGTAAAGGTTTTTTTAACGAGGGTCGTTGAAAGCAAAGAAGAAAAGGAAAAGACAAAGCAAATAAAAAAGGAGAGACAAAGTGAAAATAAAAGGACGAAGAAAAAGGAGAAGGAGGAGGAGGAAGGGATCGAAGAGAGTGTTACGTGTAGGAGGTAGGACAAATTAGCCGCTTAACTCGAGTTAGCTAATTTCCACGATGCGCTACGGCAGGCATTACCGTCCATTAATTAATCGGTGAAGTCTGTGGAAAGTGGGAGAGGAAGAGAAAGGGAGTAGAAGAAGAGGGTGCTCTTAAATAATTTAAATACCGCGGTGACCGATCGTGAACGCGGCTACGAGTTTGGCCGGTTTACCTCGTGCCTCTCGTGGATGTACTCAACGAGAAAGACGACGGCGGAGAAACCCGAAAGGATCGTGCGAAATACCGGCTTCCTGTTCCGCCGAGGTTTACGCGAAGCAGAGAGACAAAGGAGAAAGAGGGAGGGAGAGATCGAAGTCGAGATCCTAGTAAAGTTCCGGAGCTAGGAGCTCGACAAAATGGGTCTTTGGTATGCCGTACGGACACCCTGAATATCGGTTAGAAATGTACTCGACCTACCGCAATCCGATAGATATATCGCTCGAGGACGGTCATCGATTCTCCTGCGCCGTCAAACTTGGAATTCCGTCTAACTCTCCTCGTTTCCTTCCAAGATATTTCCTTTTTCCTTTTTCCTTTTCTATTTCTCGTTCCTTCGACCTTTCGACGGAACTTTTAAGGCGATTTTCATGAGCCAGAGAGAGAGAGAGAGAGAGAGAGAGAGAGAGAGAGAGAGAGAGAGAGAGAGAGAGAGAGAGATCATCGCTTTCGCCACGTAGTCGAAGCTATTCGGCTACGAGGAAGGTCTTTTCACGGTAACGCGATTCTCCATGAATTTTTGGTCAGTCGCATATCGAAAGCGATCGAAGAATACTTGGAAATTCAAAAGAAAGTTACGTCCGATTTTAAAGACTCTTCTTTGATGTCGAAGTATCGAGCACAAGTTCGAGAGCTAAACGTCGAGCCAACGCGAATCGTTTTCGAAGGTCATAGCCGAGAAAAGAAACGGAGCTCCGACAAGATCGTTTCCTTATCGAGTCTGTCGAGAGTGGGACTCCATTTTTAAATATTTAAATACCGCCTCGCACGATACACGATACTATATAACTACACGTATCTCTGTTAAGCGAGAATCGGCAGGTGACACAAACACTCGTCCCGAAGTAAACTTCCGCGGTCTATTAACCATTATGTAGCAAGGTAGTATATTAATAACGAGTTCGTTTCGAACTAAACTACGAACGAGAAGCGGACAGCGTACAATAGCGATAACGTAATTACGTTATTTTTTTTTTTTCTTTTTTCTCTTTTTTTCCCACGAACGGTTTATACAACACCGTTTAAATCGATGTTCATTTTTAACGATATACGTAAACGAAATATTCTCTCTTATTTTCCAAGGGAAAATCACTCGTTAATCGAGTCGCGCGTTCGCATTGTTCTCTCATTAGTTTCCACGTTTGACCGTTTTCCTTTTATCTTTTTCCCTCGCGATTTTCGGCATTGCACTACTTTAACACGTTGGATTATCTTGTCTTCATTAATTATTCATTATTTTTCACGTTAAACTTTCAAACGAATTCGTAATTCTTTCCGGTCGTTATCGGACTTCGATTGCGACAAATTTTCGTTTTGTCGGCGTAAAGAGACCGAGCGTAATACTCGCATTACGTATTCAAACACGATAGACGCTCGCTCGTCTCGCTTTTTCCTCACTTTGTAACTCTTAAGTGGACATAGAAGAAGAAGAAGAAGAAGAAGAAGAAGTAGTAGTAGTAGTAGTAGTGGAGAAAGAAGAAAAGAAGCAGCAGCAGTAGTAGTAGACGACAGTGGCGGTGCCAGGAGTAGCACGTTCTGAGTTTTTCCCGGTAGTAAAGCTTCGACGATTAAGGCGGTTAAACTTTGTACGAGCTTAAGGTTTGCATCTCGTTTCGGGGGCTTGCGATATCCACATTTCTTCTATAATGAGACTAAATCCGACACACATAGATACACGTAAAATGGCTCTTTACAGAACTTGCTATCGTGCTTTTGACGACGGTAACTAGTATAGAAAACGAAAAGGAAAGGAAGGGAAAAAAATGTATCCCGTAGAAGCTTGAAACGTATATTTATAAGTAGGAGAGGTTCTTAGCTTCGAGAGCTTTCTTCCAGTTTCATCTACGATCTTTACATCGAGCGAAAGCTTCACCGTATTGCACGAGATTCCGATCTCTCTCTCTCCCTCCCTCCCTTCGATACCGTAGTTCCATACATTCCATAGTTTCCACGCGACGACACGACGCGACACGACGGATGCGACACAGAACCACCAAACGAGGTATCCCCTTTTGAATCTATCGCTCTCGCAGATGACATCAAAGTCAGAATGTTCTCTGGGACGAGCCCGTCTCGTTCGGATAAATGCTCTTCCCTCGGTCTCTTTTGATATCGCGTCGGTCGAATTGAAAAAGCTTTCAGAAAATCCATGTGATTCGGTTACTTTGTACTACTGTCTGTTCTATATATTTCTCTCTCTCTCTCTCTCTCTCTCTCTCTCTCTTTTCTTTCTTCTTATCTCTAGGAAAAAGCACGATATCAAGATCGAGGAAGAAAAAGAGTAAGGCGTGTGCGCGAGTACGCTCGTTAACGTCGTTTACGCGCCATAGAACGCGATTTTCAAGTTTGCGAATCCGGTTTTTCTTAGCAGAGACACGCTCGCTACTTCTTCTCCCCTTTTTCCTCTGTTACGTTGAAAAACATCTTACGATCCGAGATAGGTTCCGTTCTACCTCCTACCATCGTTTATACCACCCACGTGCCACGAGGACGCCTTGCCATTTTGCCTTCGAGTCTCGTGCACGGACGATGCGATACCTTTATATGGGGATGGGCAAACGTATCAGATATAGTTTCATTTTCTTATCATTCCCAATTCTCCATCTTATAACACGGTTGCTCGGCCAAGCAAATTGCGATATAAGACGAATCCGATAGTATCGTCTCTATCTTAATAGTATCGTTCGTATTTATAAGCAGATCGAACTGAGATATATATTCGATGACGACGAGGAAAGATGGTTCTTTTCAATGATCGAATCTTCCATTTGCTGGAGTTTCTTCTCTCTCTCTCTCTCTCTTCGAAATTCATATCGAGAATCAAGTACCTTTACGAGGTATAGATCGCCCAACACACGTATCTCGATACCTGCGATGGATAAATTCCGATTCAGCGAAAAATCTGATATAATGCTGTGCGACACGATGCAAGTGTACACTCGTGTGCACACTCGAACGGATTTAGAACGTCCGATAAGATCGATTTTTCTTCGAGGTCCGTCCGTGAAAAAGAAAAAGAGAGCCGAGAGAATGTATACTTCCATTCGCGGTGAGACTCGCAACTGTTACACTCGTGGGAGATACGTGTATATGCTTCGCGAATAAATTAATGAGAGAGAGAGAGAGAGAGAGAGAGAGAGAGAGAGAGAGAGAGAGAGAGAGAGAGAGGGAGGGAGAGAGAAAACTCGGCGAGCGTATCTCAAACAAAATTCATTTACGTTTTATATATTTATCTTTTTCTTAATCTCGAAAGAGATTTCATTTAGCGAAGGATCGTCGCCTTCGCATCGAAATATTTTTACTTCGGAATATCTTCGTTCCGTAAACGGGATTATATCGGAGAATAAAGAAAAACGTAGCCGAAGGTAATTTTTCTCGAACGTCCTCTCGTCATCAGCGTCGTCATAATAAATTTTCAAGCTCCCGAGAGAAAGAGAAACACTCCTGTCCGGGAATTTCCCGTTCCGGAATTCTTCTTAACGAGAGCCAATTTATTTATGGCTTGGAATAATTAACGAGACGTTTGTCTCTGCCGAGAATGAAGTCATCGATTTCGATCGGTATTCATCGAGTTAAGTTCCTTAACGGGGTGGACCCGTTGCTCCTTTTTCTTCTGGAAATTGAAACATTTCCTGCCAACGTTCTTGCTCCTTTTTCATCCCAAGCTCGGAATTTTGCGAAGCTTTATCGACCGAGATGGTAACGTTAAATTACACGAGAGAGGCAAAAGCGAGAGAGAAAGAGAGACAGAGAGAGAAATGTAGAGATGGAAATAAGAGAATAAAAAGTAGGAAAATGAAGAGAAAAGTAGCATCTCTTCGTACTATTAGTCCAATTTCGTAGATAGCTCGAGTCACGTCGTTCCAGTTTCAGGAATACGAACTAGACAAAGAGAGAGAGAGAGAGAGAGAGAGAGAGAGAGAGAGAGAGAGAGAGAGAGAGAGAGAGAGAGAAATGAGAAGTATCATCGCGCTCTTTACACAAGGTTGACGCGCTTCAGTGCGGAACTTGACTTTCCATACGCTGACTATTCCACGTTTTATTCCCTTACGTTCCTTTTTCTTTCGGAGAAATTTCTCTCTCTCTCTTCCTACTCTTCGCCACTCGACTACTCCTTTCCTCTTTCATCCTCCGTTTATTCAGCGCCATAATAATATCCTAGGTAAAAACGTCAGTAGGTATATGAGTATGTGCGAACAGACGCGCGCGAGTGTTTACACGCGAGTATACGCATATACATACGTACATACCTACCTATATGTAAAAGAAGTCTAATTTTGACTCGCTTTTCCCAGTCGTTTGCGCTACCACCATCATCGTCATTTTTGAATCATTCATTCTTAATCGGAATAATAAATGTTTTACGAGCGTAACTCAGCTAAGTACTTACGCGTAACCCGACGAGAGCCAGTGTTTCTTAGCCAAATGTCAGGCGAGTGGTTTCGTTTATGCTCGAGGCGGTAAAGGCGGATGACTCTTTTCCTCGCGCTTCTTCACCGAAAGCAAGCTGTCCCATGGTAACCCTTAATCGCGATGCTAGGAAACACGCGTCTACCGTCTCCTCGGCACCGAGTTAAAGAGAGCTACTTTGTATCGTAGCTGCTAGTCGGCCCTTTGAGGGTAACGAATTTTCCAACCTTTTGCTTTTTTTTCTTTCTTATTTCTTTCTTTTTCTTCTTCTCTCTCCTCCGTCACCCTGTCTTCATTTTTATTTTTCCACATACCTGCTCTCTTCAGCACGAGAAAGTAACAAGAGGCGATAAAAACAAATACGGGACCGTCTAGACGAGTCAGTAATTATTTTTTTATTCATTTATCGCTAAGACGAAGGAAAAGAGGGATGATCGGTGGGAAGGAGAAAACTCGATAACGAAAAGAAAAAACTTTTCTCTATAAGCTTCTTTATTTTATCTTGAGAGAGAGAGAGAGAGAGAGAGAGAGAGAGAGAGAGAGAGAGAGAGAGAGAGAGAGAGAGAGAAGGCAAGACCCAATTGGAAACATAAATCAAACTCGTTTATTTATAAACTTATACGTTTACCTTGACGAGGGAGTATCTAAAGGAGGGTTAAAAAGCAGGACGCAAAAAAACGACGATGACATAGACTTTCTCTCCGTTTACCAGAGACATCCTTTTGCGATCTGCTGAGTGTACATAACCAATGTACATAGATGCACGCGCACGCAATTCGAGTACATATATCAGAGACCAACGTTCTAGCAAAGCGGTAACTCTTTTCGATCGACGTCGGAAGAGTTTCAAAATCGATTTGCTATACTTTGCTATGGTATTTCTCGTCGTTTAACGATATTATAAAAAAAGAAGAAGTCGAAACGCATGTATCCCGACGGTCGTGAGGATTTCCCTGTCATCCTCTGCGGAAAATCGAATTTTCCAAGATTTTCATCGAGACGCGTCGTACGTCGATCGTCGTAGACGCGACGCGCCCATACTTGCTTACATACATACGTACGTACGAACGTATATATTTTAAACGACCTATACGAGGTATACGTTCCAATATCGATACGAGCATTAGAAAGATCGCTTAATATTATTGCGTTTTTTCCTCGCCTCGTTACTGATATACGCCAGAGTCGACAATAGTTCTCCAATAAACACGGGTAAATGTTTAGTCGTTTTTCCCATGGGCGACTAAGCTCGTATACACGGGACAAAACTTTAACCACCGGCAGAGAGACAGAGGGATTGCTTGATTACGCACGCGAAATACTCTCGCGAGCAGCTCGCCCACTACTACTGGCAACCTAGTATAACCGATATGTGTACAGTTTCTACATGCGGATTTTGCAGTTGCAACGTTTTGTCAGCTGCGACCTCTTCCTCTCTTCCTGTAGCTCGACCCCGTCGCGCTCCATATTCCTTCCTTCTTATTTCTCTTTTACGAGAGTCGTGTAAAGGCAGAAAGAGAGAGAGAGAGAGAGAGAGAGAGCTTGGATGGGATTGCGGCAACGTTGAAAAGAGCAAACAGGATCGACTATCCCTCGGGCGAGTGTAGAAGGTTGAAAGTACTGCGTGAATATGTAGGTACATTCCTTCGATATTCCTGCTAAACGATTTTCACATCTGTTCGACCTTTCGATGTACCAGACCATTCCTATTTCTTTTCTTTAAAAAGGGATAAAACTTAAACGAAAAGTGTGATTTTATCGAAAATCTCAATAAAATCTATTCGAAGCATATATTCGATGTACGAGCATACCTATAAATACGCAGGTAGGTATTACATATGTATGTTAATCGAGTCGAGCAGGAAAGAACATAAATAAAACAGCGAGCGATATAAAATTTGTTTAACCGTTGCGTTGTTTTTCGTTTGTTATATATATCATTTCGTCAGGAACACTTGTCACTGTTATTTCTCTTGTCTCGGTTTCTCTTTCAGCGCAGCATAGTTCAATCGATTATCACGTCTACCTCTGATAATCAATTGCGAGCGTGCAAACATTTGTATAGCTTTTGGTCTTCTCTAAAAGCTTATCGCTTATGCCAAAGAGAACGTTATCTCTCTCCGTCTCTCTCTCTCTCTCTCTCTCTCTTTGTAGCTTGTTTCAGGAAGCACGTATTCGATCGTACGAATTTTATTTATTTTTCTTTTATTTTTTTTCTTTTACAATGGCACGTTGTTTTCATTGAAATAAAAGATTTGAATTTACATGAAAAAGAATCTATAGGACGGTATATAGTACTCTTGTTACAATATTATATTTTTATTAAATCGTATAAATATCGTTTTTTCTTCTTTTTTTTTTTATTTTCTTTTAAATATTCCGTCGGTATACGTACAACAGTATCTATATAAAAGAAGAGAGAAAGTTGGAGTTTTGTTCGATGGGAATCGATCGTCGCGCGTTGGGATTAGTCCGTATTAAAAGTTCACCTTTCGTAATTGAGCGTTCTATTTAATTATCGATGCAAAATCTATCGGATCTCAGTCGGGAAATCGACGCAGACGCGTGATCTCTTCGTAACGTAGAAATTTTTTTATTTGCTTCATTCGTCGATGGTGGTTTCTTACTTGCTTGTCTTTCGACGGTTCAAAGCGATACGTATTTATGATTAACGCTCGAGTAATTTCCGATCAGAGAAATAATAAATATAAGAGAAAAATTTCGATTCGATAAGTCCTATTCAAAGTTTCTTATAAATAAACGTCTCTCGGTAATTTTCCAGCCAGAACAAGTTTCTTCTCTCGTCTTCTTCCTTGTCAGCGAAAGATTGCGAATGGCGGTAAAATGCAGCGCGCAACCGGAATAAAAGGGAATCTGCGATTGGCATCGCTGTCTGAGAATTGGAAGAGAGAGAACGCTCGAAGGAATCGAGCGACGATCGAGGACGTCGGAATTAAAAATGGAAGTAAGATCGATTTTAACTTGCAATTATTTTCTTATTCTTTACGTAAACTCCCGATAAAAGCAATTTTTTTCTTTCTTTTTTTTTTTTTTCATCGATACGTATTATCGCGCCAACTTGTCGCGCGATTATAACTCGCGATAGATACTAACGATCTATTACGATTGATATTTATAACACGATTGGATAGCGATTTAAATATTTATTGGATAAGTAAATATCGCGAACGTAGCTGGAAACAGAGGAGCTATAGTCGCGATGAATTCCGAGCGATGCCACCAAAATGAAATTCGGTCTTTTATCTCGTTGTTTTTATTTATTTCTTTACTTTTAACGGAACATTCGAAAGATTCCATCGATTTTTCTTCTTATTCTCATTGTCGTCGTCGTCGTTGTCGTCGTCGTCGTCGTCGTCGTCGTCGTCGTCATTGGCGAGCAACCGAGCGAAAATAGATTTATATAAATTGCCGTTAACGTCGAGGCTCGTCTTTGACGAGAAGGTAGCACCGTGTTTTCTTGAAATTCGTCTTGAGGATATATAATAACAAGGCGATAGTCTTCTCTTTCTTCTTCTTCTTCTTCTTCTTCCTCTTCTTCTTCCTCTTCTTCTTCTTCTTCTTCTCTATTTCTTTTCTTCGAAGCGCGAGCTTCCTTTATCTCTTCTTGTTACCGTTATTATCGTTATCACAGTCATTGTGAAGTTCCGCCTAATTTCAGCCTATCGTCGATGCGTACCTTTTCCTTATCTTTCCTTCTCTCTCTTTCTCTCTGTCTCTCTCTCTGTCTCTCTCTCTCTTTTTCTCTCTCTCTCTTTCTCTCTCTCCCTCTCTGTCTTTTTTTTTGTTTTTCATTACTCGCGAAACTTGCTTTTTCGGAAACTTACTTTTTCGAATTTAATTGAAACATTCTTTGAAAAATGGTTCTCCTTAAGATACGAGAATTTCATCTCGAGTTATCTCTTTGTACGAGAAACGAATTTGTAGAAGGAAAGAAAGAGAGCGGGAGGGAGAGATAGAGAAATATATGGTATGGATATATTTATTTAGTATATACATAGTACACAGTTCTGTAGTTTATCGACGTGGCTGGAAACGTTCGTAAAGATAAAGGGAAAACGAGGAAGAAAGAGGAATGCGATGCACGAAAAACGAAAGCTTCCGGACGACGAAAGCGTGTGTAACGGTTTCTACGTTGTACGAGAATCATAAAGAGAGCTTCCGTTTATTTCATTCCGATGGACACAGTACATTTTTTTGTCTGTTCCTTTCTCTGTCTTTTTTCCTTTTTTTTTTTTTTCGGAGATTCCGAGAAAAACGACGGCATCCAGAATCCAGTTTTCACCAGGCGAAGCACGTATGAAACTCGGCAAGTCTCAGCAAGGGGATAAAAATTCCGATCGTCCATCCGATGCAATAAATTGCAATTCGGTAGTCCCAGGCGGTGCTTTCGCAATCGTTTTGCGAGAAATTCCCGGTCCTCGTTTGTGATTCACACATTCGCAACTTTGCAATGCAGATTTGTAGAATACTACAAATTTTCATATATAATCATATTTTTTTCCCTCCTTTCTTTCTTTCTTTCTTTCTTTCTTTCTTTTTTTTTTTTTTTTTATTTATAACAACTTTATATCACGAATCTTCGACTCGCAAGGAATACCTTCTGAAATTTGTCTCCAGGTAATGCCGTCGTTGCGACGAGCTAAACGTATTTTTTCTTCACAATCACGAATATTTTAAAGTACGTAAAACGATTGATATCGATTACGCGATACCGACGTTTCGTCACTGTACATCGAGTTATCTTGTTCCGTTTTAACTTTAATTCCAGTTTTATCGATTATAATGTAAAGGAAAATTACATCGACATCTTGGTCAGATGCACCGTAGTTCGTTTCTCTTCATCTTTTTCCGTTCCATCGCGAACTCGCAAACGGATTATTTCGTCTTTCTGAAAGGAATACCTCGTAATACCGGCATATCGTAAACGAGATATTCGAGAGAAAGTATTATTACGAGATCGTGTACCCGTCCAAAAGGATTTCAAAATCTCGATGCAAAACTACGAAGATCTTACGACCAAGAAAGGAGAGTACCTTTTTTTAAATCTTTTTTTTTCCCCTTTTATTGCATCGAGTAAAAATCCATTTGTGATTTTTGTGTGACTGCGTTATTGTTTCATTTTTTTCCCTCGACGAATTGTCTTTGACTCGAAAAAAACGATGAAAGTTAAGAAAAGTGATAATAATCCGATAAGTCTTCGGAATTATATTCTCTCTCTCTCTCTCTCTCTCTCTCTCTCTCTTCATTTCGTCCTCATTGTAGTCATTAACTCTCTCTCTCTCTCTCTCTGTCTGTCTATCTGTCTCTCTCCTTCTCTTTCGTCCCATCACCAGGCCAACCGTGTCGTTCGTTCTGTCTCTCCCGACGACTAATCGATAGTTCGCACCAATTTAGCCGACGGCGTACTCGCGGACAATTATGTCCCTTGTATCGTGGCTTGTTTCTAACCGCTTTGAATTGTCCAAAGGGAATAGACTGATATAAGAGGGACAAAGAGGGAGAGAGATAGAGAGACGAAGGCAGAGGACAGACAGAGATAAAGGAGAGATAGTTGCTGGCTCAGAAGACACAAATCTCTGGATAACTGGAACGATACTCGAACCGTTCATCGAATATGATCTTATCTGGGAAGTTGCATCGAACGTCTTACGTTTCGATCCTAATTTGTAACTCCTTGGAATGGAACACGATTTGATTCGACGACGTGCTTTGAGATTATTGTTATCGGTTAGAACGGTACGTATATTATGTCGTCTTTTGGAAGAAAAGAAAAAGAAAAAAAAATATATAAATAAAAATGAATAAGATCAAAATACGCATCCATAGTAATATACAAGATTCACGGGAGTGCGAATACCGTGGTACTATAAATGACGTTCTAATAAAGGTTCAAAGTAAGAGAATTGTAAGGCAGGTAGGTAGGTAGGTAGGTGGGCAGACAAGTGGAGTTTGTAGGATCTGCCACGTCATGAGGATGGGAGAGTTTGAAGCTCGAGGGTGCTTAGCACGCGACTTTGCAAGGCCAAGACGATGGAAGGTCATTTTATAAGCAATTAGTTCCTTCCCTCTCTTTCATTGAGAAATTGCTTACGAAAGCTTTAAGACGACGTCATCGAAAAGTTCGATCCTAAAGCGATGATTATTTTTCTTATTCCCATAAACACAGAAGACGATCTATTTCGTAACTTTCTAATGTTTCCGGCTGACTTACCTTCCTACCGTCGAAGAGACACGAACGAAGAGTGTTCAGTTTGCTAGCACGCTAAAGGATTATCCTTCTTGTAGTCCGTGGGATCCGATTTTAATGAAAGCTTTTCACGGTAAGTCTCTCGACGTTACGGACTCATCCTTACCGATCGGCGATGCTCTCTATCTCATTCATTCGTTTTCTCTCTCTCTCTCTCTCTCTTTTCCTCTCTCTGCTTGTCTCTCTTCCTCTCACTTCTCGCAAACTGTAGGAAGAGCGATAAAGAAAAAAAAATTGAACGAAGGAAAAGAAATTAATTGCTCGTAAAGTTTCTACCCTTCGTGAAACTAGCAAAATGCCTTAACGTTCGTTCTCATTACTTTATCTCCCGTAATGACCCTGTTCAAAGGAACAAAAAGAGAGAGAGAGGGAGAGAGAGAGAGAGAGAGAGAGAGAGAGAGGATGTATGGATATTCACGAATCTCTTTTAGATCTTCTTGTTACGTACAATTTTTTTGATCTACTACGAAAGTAGTCATTCACTTTTCTTTCTAGATGATTCGCGAAAACGGATTGCCCTTTTTAAATCGCAAGATTATGAGGGCGAGGTAATTAGTCAAATGTCGTCGTATAATCGTTGAACGTTTTAGGGCGAGGGGGATGGGAGGAGGAGACGGAGGTAAAGTGTTGTTCAAATAAAATTGAGTAGCGTTAACAGAGGATCCCAAAGTAATTAAGCTGCTTATGCATTTTGATTATACGTTATACGCACGTGCGATAGGTGGGTGATAATTGACGAGAAGATAACGATCGTTTTGTCGATTAACACGCAAGAATTTCGATGTATATTTACGCGTAGGTGTATGTACGCGCGCGCGTGGCCGATTAACGCATTCGAAAATTGCGATAGACGTCCGACAAAGTTTTTCGATGAAAATGAATCCTCCCGTTCGTCGAAGCGAGACATATTTTCCATTTTTATTAGATTCGTATAAATTTTACTTTATGGAATATCCTGCCGAATGAAAAATTGGAGAAAAATCGAATTAGCGTGAAAGAGATAATCGATGTAAATTCGCGGAGATAGACGCCGAGGTTCGCCTTCGCAAACGTAGCCAAGACGCGATCAAACACTGTAATTTGTTGGAAATAACGCGACCGAAGCAGGCGAATTTGTCGTTGTTTGCCGTGTAAGCGCCACATCCGGTGCCGGAGGGGAGGGGATGGTCGGGGGTTTTGTCATTAGGCTAATTATTAATGCTACGGGGGACGACCTCGGACGAAACTGCAGCTAACAGAAGCGTTCAGTCTCGTTCGTTGGGGCTTAATTCCGTCGACGTTCGTGCAAATATACGATTATACACCTACCGTTGACATTCGTTCCTCTTCGAAAAGATTCCTTTTAACGATTACCCAATCGAATATCCTAAGCGAATAAATTCGATCAAAATTTTAATTAAGTTCTTTCGAATTTGATTCTTGTTCTCTCTTTCTTTCTTTTTTTTTTTTTTTTTTTTTTACACAAGGCCTTTACAGAACAAAAGAATTTTAAAATCATTTGGAAATAGTTCACCTTCTCTCTCTCTCTCTCTTTCCTTTTGTTTGTGCTTTTTTATTTATATTATTTATTTTTCAATCTTTCTTTTTTCCCATTCACTCTTCATAATACGATCGTATTTTTAGTATTCAGTCCCGTCAAAAAAATGCCGCTTTCCTTGTTTTTTTTTTTTTTTCCTTTTTTGAGAGAGTAAAGTTCAAGTATATCTGTATACGTACGTCCGTGTATATGCGTGGATGTACGTACGTCGTACAGGGTAAAGCAGAAAAAGGGAAACGGCTTGATTTTTCGTTTTATTTTTCGACAAATTCTTCCTTGTTTTTTTCCTCTCTACTAATTCATTTATATTCGTTCCCTCGGCGTCGGCCATAGACGGGGAAAGCTTCCTAGCTTTTATAGCCCTTTAAAATCGGTGGATGTGTTTTTGCTTCTCTTCTTCGAGAATTCATTACGTAATTCCATGATTTGTTCGGCAAGTAGATCGACGAATTTATTTTCACAAGGGAAAACAGATAACGCGTGGCAGCAGTAATATACGCGTAGAAAAATTCTACTAGTAATCTACCTAAAGTTCACATTTTTAGCTTCATTTGTTTTTGGCTTTTTTCTTTTTTCCTTTTCGTCTTTTTCACTTTCCTTTTATTCCTTCCACGTCGGCTAGTAATTTTCGAGTGTGAATCGTTAGTCGAAAGGGCCTCGAACTCCTGATAGAACACGAAAGTCTGTGGCCAAAGGCTAACCGAAGGATTGAGTTTCGTGGTAAAAGGTAGACGAGATGAAGAGGAAAGAGGTGAGGAGAGGAGAGGAGAGTGGGAAGAGGGAGAGGGAGAGAGAGATGGTTTCTTTCAGTAGAAGGAGCATTGTTTCGTGCACAAAGCAGACATCGGTGGGGTGCACCCGAGCTGACTAGAGAGATGCCTAGAGGACTCTATTGTTCTACTGGCGTATCACGCAGAGGATATTCCCAGTGCCTTTCAAAAATCGTACCTAGAAACACCCTAGATATTGCTATCAGCTACGTCAAACAAGTCGACTCTTCGAAAACGTTTGTCCGTAATTTTTTGTTCGTCCTTTTTTTTTTTTCTTTTCTTTTTGTCAGTTTCGTTTTTTCGTTTTTTATTTTTCCCTTCCTTCGTTTCTCGAATAAACATTCCCTATCTCGAATTCTATCTCGGATTGTTTATTTAACGTCACGATGTAATCTGTTTCTTGAAAGAAGCGACAAGTTTTGTTCTGGGATTAGAACGTTTAGCGGAGAAGGAGGGTGGGTTTGTGTAGGTGTATGTCGGTGTGAAAGAGAGAGAGAGAGAGAGAGAGAGAGAAATAGAGATAGAGATAGAGTAAGAAGACTCTTCTTGCACGAGCAACAAAGTTCGATTCGCTCGGCTTAAATCGAGGATTATCCCGAGTTCATGGATTATGAAATCGCATCGAGGCTTTAATTAACGTGACCATTTGCATGTAGAATCTCACGATCGACGGCTAGTAGATAATCGTGAACATTTCCACGCAGATTAATGCCGAGATGTTATACGCTATGACAAAACACGAGTATATGTATACGTAACGTGTGTGCGTGTTATACATATATATATATATACACACACGTATATATAATATATAAGTATATATAGACACATTACTTGACCCGAATACGTACTTTATGCATACATATATCGAAGATATCTATCCCAACTCTGTCTTTTCCCTTCTCTCTCTCTCTCTCTCTCTCTCTCTCTCTCTCTCTCTCTCTCTCTTTCTCTCTCTCTATCTCTATCTCTTTCTTTCTCTTTCTCTTTCTCTTTCTCTCTCTCTCTTACTCCTTTCTTTTCCACGATGTCTCCCCGACGTCTTATGAATATCTTAAAAGAATACGTTTGTATCTACAGATCCGAGTATCACGTTTATTTCTTTTTCTTAGACCCTCTTCAATCAGTCGGCAATACGTAGGAATGAATATTTAAGATAAAACTTAGCTGTTTTCGTCGCACACGTACTCCAGCCTGAAAGGTGAAAGAAGTGGGAAAGAAGAATGAGGAAAAGGACAACCGAATGGTATATAGGATCGATCGATGCTCAAAGAAAGAATACCTTTTCATAGGTTTATAACCGTCCGAGATAGCAATGCATCATGAAAGGTTAATCGAGATAGGCGAAGAACAATTTCGTAATTTTATCACCCCAACGATCCGCGATTCTTCCCCCCCCCTCTCTCTCTCTTTTTGTTAACAGTCTTCGCTCGATTTCAGGACGATCGCGCTGATATTATTTATTTAAGTCGGAGAAATAAATTCGATATAACTTTTTTAATTCCCTTTCTCAAATTCGATATATCCATTTTCGAAATGGACTCGATCGCGATAAATAAGATAGATCCTATGTTCTGTGTACGATTAAATCGTCGTTGACCTTTTCGATTGTTAAAAGATCGACACCCACGTTAGGAATTAAAGATGAATTTTCATGGGATAACGAGGTCCGTGCTATCTCCTCGCACAAGCTTCCCTTACGCGATACGATCTTGGGTCTCTCGGATTTCACGTTGAACTTTGAAAATAATAATTTTACGCTCTTCCGTGAATCGTACCCTCTGCCCACGCTAAACGAGCCTATACGTGGGCGAATTTTCCGCGGTTGCTCACGCTTTTTCTTCCCTTCCTCTTCAATTCGAATTTCATTTCTTTTTCCTTTTGAAAAGCTCACCAAATCATATCGTACCGATTTCCCAATTTCGGTGAACTTTAAACTCTTCGGAGCAATTTGGAAACTCCTACGCTCCATTCTTTTTTTCTTTTCTTTTCTTTTTTAACCATCGAACGTTCGTCATTCTCCCGATATTAGTTAGTTGCTCCTCCTTTTTACTCTTCCCTCATCACCCATCCCCCATCCCTCGAGCGAACTTTCAACCCGAAATGACTTCTCTTACAAATTTCAAATTTCAAGGTCTCGCCATTTAAGTTTTATCACGTTACACGTGCCTGCATTATATAAATGGCCTCGTAGATTTTCAAATCGGTGACGATAATCGCTTCGAACGAAACACGTTTGTCCGAGCAATTAGCCGACGTCGATGCACCTTCACCACGAAATCCAAATTTATTAGCGCACTTTCCACCATCCTCTCTTTTACGTACGCGTCCATTTAAACAATGTGATTATGCTCCGTTCGTTCCACCTTCCCATCATGATAGGTTTTATCGAGGAAATATCCATTTTGTTATTTCAGAATTAATGGAAAATCTTCTTTAAATGGGAAGAGTATGGATATACGAGATAGTTAATATTCGATATACACCTATTTAAATTATTAACGACGCTATATCATCGAAAGAACGAAAGAGCAAGGAAAAAGGACAAGAAATTGAGAGAGAGAGAGAGAGAGAGAGTAAGCGAAAATTAATATTTACCCACAAATACGTAGGTTTCTCTTCGCGATGCTGCTGGTAATTGTCGAGAAGGCACTAAAGTGTGAGGGTAGAGAGTACGAGAATAGGAAGGAAGGGGCGAAGGGGCACGTTCAACCGACTGAATGTCAATGAGGCTTATTAAAGTCGGTAACACGCTGACTGTGCAGATTGCACTCACTGTGTGCAACCAGTGAAATATTATGCAGGCACGCGCGCCGCCGAATGGAAAAGGAAAATATATTGGGGGGAAGAAATTTTATAAATTACGATATCACGCAGTCACGTGAATATCTTTCGAATGTATAGGTATATAGACGATATAAAAGGATTATGAAATCGAAGGAAAAAAAATAAAATAAAATAAAATAAAATCATCGTGATTGATTCACGCGCAAGCCATTCGAATACTACGATCGTTTTTCCTTTTTTCTATCTTTCTATTTTTCTCTTTATTTTTTCTTTTCTTTCTCCTACATCTCGAAAAACGAGATACAATTCGTCGAGATCGAAAAATGCATCGCGAAACGCGTTTATATTCCGATAACCAGATACGAGAAGCATAAACGGTACGAAAAAGTTTCCCTCTTAGATCTGCGTGAAATCTTGATCGTAAAACACGAACTCTTTTTTTCTCCTATGTAGAAATTTGAAGACGCTCGACGTAAGTCGAAGTACCCACTTGAACGGCGCCAGCTAACGTCGATGGCAGCTAGAACGGCAGCAGTCAGGAGCCTTTTTGCACCTCCTTGCAATTCAATTTCTGTCGGTCTTCGTGTACCGTTGGCTTCGCTTCGTTCTTAGCGCGAACGTTCTCTCTCTCTCTCTCTCTCGCGCGCGCGCACACACACACATACACGTACACACACACGCTCGTAGTACGGCCAATCAAAGACGACGAAAGACGGGGGAAAATCGAAGCAAGTTCTCGTCGTAGAAATCAGTTTGAATATCAGTACGAAGCTCAGTACGAAGGTATAATTAAATCAATCCTCCCGAAACTTTGCGAACCGAACGTCGGAGCAGAGAAGTTGCTTTTTGTCTATCCTTTTTCTTTTGCTCTCTCGTACCATCGGCTTACTCTGATCTTGATTACGACGCTTTCGCAAGAGATCGCCGTGCTAACGATAGAGAAAACAAAAAAAAGAAAAAAGAAAACATTTGCAATTTGCAGTTGAACTTGGCAGTCGAAATTAATTGCATAGATTAATTATAAATCATTAGTTCAAAAGTTTCGATGCGTAAGACAAGCGGGTTGAGATATTACTCGCGTCATTAATTTTTGAAATTTTCCACGTTGACTGATCGAAACTGTACTAGATATTTTGAAGATTTTAGTTAAGGAGAAATATCGAGCGCTTTGAATCGTTGGACGAGGGTCGTACGAGTAACTTGAGTAAGACGATTCGATTTCGTGGAACCGTCGTGGTTATCGATGTACGATATGTGCGATGTGTATGTTCTGCTGCCTGCTATGTGTAGTCGTTCTCGAATCGAAACGCACTTTAGGCTTTGTCTACGATTCAATTAACCCAATTGACTGAAGTTAGAAGGGTTAGTTTTCTCTCTGTCTTTCTCTTTCCGTCAGAATACGAGCAATACGAGCGTCAATATTTGTCAACCGGGCGAAATAGTAGCAACGAAAAGAGAGATAGAGATAGAGATAGAGATAGAGATAGAGAGAGAGGTAGGTTTGGGTTGCGGACGCGAACGCACGTATGCACACACATTGAAATAGAGTTACAAGTGGTCCGTTTTAGGCGCACGAATTCGCGAGAATCGGCCGAGGTGATGACCCCGTCCGTCGATCGGTTCGTAATTAAATCAGTCCCTATAGAGAAATCCACACCTTCGCGAGACAATGCGTGTGCCGAAGCGTGAGAGAGAGAGAGAGAGAGAGAGAGAGAGAGAGAGAGAGAGGTACGATGAGACGTTCGCGTGGGCGTCGAACGATATACGTTACCGGTGTATGGTAACGTTTTAGCCGTCGTTATTGTTGTTCCTCTTCTTGCTGGTTACGTTGCGTCTGGGTTGCGTTGCCTCGCGTTGGGTTGGGTTCGGCTGGGTTGGGCTGGGTTGGATTGGGTTGGTTTACGTTATTACTTAGCACTTGGACGTTTGACCTATCGAGGAAAAATGTGGATTTTCATTGACGAGTCTAAACTCCTTACCGTAGTAAAACTTTATCGCGGAGAACTTTGCCGGTGTAAGAAGCGTTAAAAACGAGAAAGGTCATTTCTCTAAGGATCTACTTTTCTTCGATTCGGTAAGAAAGAACAGTTAACGTTGCTAGGATAAATGTCAAGAATTTTTCTAACCACCGAGCAGTCTGCTATATCGAAAGCGATCGATCATTCGCGATCATTTCGAAGCTTCCCTGATAGGAAAAGATATCTACGTACTTACGTACGTCAAGGATCGGCCATTGTCAAATGAATAAAAGAAGGGAAGAAAGAGCGAAAGAGAAAAGACACATTTCTCGTTTATTCGAAGCAAAGCCTGGATCTCTTAATACTCTTTTCTGTCTCGGTCTACGTGAAATTAGTCCGAACACACATCCGTTTGTTTGCGGATAAAAAGAAACAGATTGCCAGAGGAAGTTTTCTCTCGCTCTTTCTCTCTCTCTCTCTCTCTCTTTCTCTTCTTCTCGTGAACCTTTTCTCGGACGAGTGTCATAAATCAAATATCGAGGATTAGCTTCTTTCAAGCGCGACGAGTCGATCGTAAGTACGTATTTTATCCCCGGAGCCTATTTGCTCGTTTTTACGCTCTTTTGACTTTCGTAGTAGTGAATACGAGTGTCGCGATCGCTCGTCGATCGTCGTAAAGATTTTATGTAATTAAATAAGCGTTTTTGTATCGTTTACGCGACGAAACGCGTTAGAACGTTCTCCTTTTACTCGTAATCGTTCGAATTAACGTTATTACGATGCGCAGTGTATTCGAATGGAAAAAATAATTATTCGTACGTAAAGGAAAATCCTTAGCGAGCAGAAATACGCGTACGGTTGGATAAGCGAGCTTACATACGTATATACGTGTGTAAGCACCTCGTGGAATTGTGCAATTTCGTTTCGTTCCAAACTAGAGGAAGTACGCGTCTATACGTATCTCTACGTTAGGACACATAAGCGCGTATCAACCACTTGTAGAGCTACTCTCGAATAAGAAAACGTCGACGTTGCAGCACACGCTTTCCTTGTATCTTTCCCCTATATACGTTCTCGGTTAAGCTTCGAGCTGGAATTGGATTCGTCTCGATTAACGTTCTTCACGGTGTTAGGCTTCCTTCCGTCTTTCTTTACTTTTCTTTCTTTTCTTTCTAATATAGTATCAGTCCGTGTCTTGTTTTTATGAAGACAAATAGGACGTATCGCGTCCTTTCATTTTATTCGAATCCTACGTAGACGGAGGACGCTTTGATTTCGTGCTTCGTCATTTTCTCTCTCTCTCTCTCTCTCTCGCTATCTCTCTTTCTCCCGTTTTACTCGCTTTTCCTTTTCTTTTCCTTTCTCTTCTTCTTTCTTTATTCATAGGGCGGGTCATTTTTATTATACGTCATACCCAAGAGACTCTATGGGTTTGTCAATTATGATTCTAATTTTGCGCCAAGAAAAAAAGAAGGGAGAGAGAGGAGAGAGAGAGAGAGAGAGAGAGAGAGAGAGAGGATCGGCCGATGTTTCGTAATATAACAAACGTTCTTCCTGCTTTTTTTTCTACGTCCCTCGTGCGAGCTACTCGCTCATCTCGTTGTTCCCTTCCTTCTTTTTTCCCCTTCCTTCCTTCCTTCCTTCCTTCCTTCCTTCTTTTTTTTTTTTGATTTTATCTCGTTCAGACCTCGGAGCTCTTTTTCTCTGCTCGTTCTTGCCCATGCTTTATCGGTAGTATATGTAATAAATTGTAGACCGTATTAATCGGGCTCATTCGCCTTTAGGATACTTTTATTGCCGAAACAAAGTTTAAGATAAATCGAATGGACCCAAGGGGTTTCGGACCATAAGAGTCGACGGGTCTGATTAAATCGTTTCCTTGAATGAGTCAAGCCTCGAAAAAAATAAAAGTCGTATTTCGTATTTCGAAGCCAACGCACGTTGACCATTTAAAACGTTGGCCAAATTTAAAAACATAATCGGCCAGATGGCACGCGTGCTATGTGAAAATCTTTGAGGTCGTATCTCCCGTTTCCAAGTTTCTCTCCGCAGACATTTCAAAGTTAATAATGCCTTGTTAAGTACTTGGCCTTGTTCGCTGCACTTTAACTTATGCATACTGTGTACGGCTAGGGTGCGCAATATACGATAGTATACGATAGGAGGTACCTTGCGATACCACGCTCGGAAGCCTGTGTATGTTTTAAAGCACTTGCCATGAGTTTGTCCGTTTTAATACTTCCGCTTGTTAGGTTCGCCCCAAATTTTATCGTCCGTGACGACAATCCGTGAGGACGGCTTTTTCGATCGGACGAGAAAATTACGAACGAGTACTTTGAACACTCCGACTTCCAATTTAGAGTCGGACCTATCTGTATATCCGTCAGATACGTAAATGTAGATAGATCATGAGAAAGAAAGAGAGAGAAAGGGAGAGAGAGAGAGAGAGAGAGAGAGAGAGAGAGAGAGCGCGCGTTCGATTAATTTCAATTTAGTTAAGTAGAAACTCATCGAAGCGCGCTAAGTATTGAGATCGACCTATGGAGTAGCTATCGAAATGGTTCAATCTATGAAATTATTCAATCAACTAATTTCCACAGTTTCTCTTCAAATAAGTGCACCTTCCCTTTTGCTGTATCAACTGTATCCCTCTCTCTCTCTTTCTCTCTCTCTCTCTCTCTCTCTCTCTCTCTCTCTCTCTCTCTCTCTCTCTCTCTCTCTCTCTCTCTCTCTCTCTCACGCTTTTTTCTCCGTTGATATTCGACTGTAAAAAGTTTGCTCACCGATGGAGTAGGCTCTAGTCGACGAACGAATCAAAGTGAAGAGGCTCCAAAAGATATATATATATATATATATATATATATATATGCGTGTATATATATATATATATATATATATATATATATATATATGCCTGGTACGCTTGCCCTGCACTCGAGAGAACGTCAAAGGACAGAGTAGTGGTTATGGCGGAAGTTTAGTTTAGCAGACTCGCCGGTCTAGTATCGGAGGCTTGACCGAACAACGAACAAACTCGCGATACTCTCTCTCTCTCGTTCTCTTTCTCTCCCTCTTTCTATTTCTATCTCTCTCTCCCTTTCTCTCTCGCTCTCTTTCGCTCTTTTTCGCTCTCTTTCGCTCTAACGTAGCACTTCACTCGAATGATTGGCCTGTTAACAGCTCTCAAGATTTCGAATCCTTCGCGTAATCGGACTCGCGGATTAAACGCTTTCCAAAGACGTTTGTAGGATTCGCGAAGTAATTTTCTAGAAGGATTTAACTACCTCGAATCATTTTATTTCTTTACGCGTTAATTAACAAAATTCATTGAGATAGATGAGATTTAATGACGATCAAAGTGAAGATCCGATATATCGAAATACAGTGCAAAATGATCAAAGCAAAATGAATTTTTTTTCTTTTTTCATTAACGTTATTTAATTCGTCCGATTCCTAGGAATATTTATCGTGGTTATTGCATGAAATTCGTTCGTAAGCGATGCCATTATCTAAACGAAAGGGCGAAAGAGAAACATTTGTAATCTTATGTTAGTCGAACGTTTAATGGTCCAATTAGTCGTCCAAAAGGCATATATATTCCGCGATATTTCCAATTGTCGTTTAATTCATTTGCCAAGCGTCGAAATTAAGGGTCAAAATGGTGTGCAATAACGAGAGCTGACGATGACAACGATGACAACGATGACATCGACGACGACGACGACGACGACGACAACGACGATGTTGATGATGTTGATGATGTTGATGATGCCGTGCGGTCAGCCGCGGTTCGTCGCATTCGCGATACTAAGTCATTATTTAGAATCGATTCGTAGAGAAATTTCGCAAATATTATATTCGCAAAGATACTTAATCGTATAGTCGAGGATATTTCATTTACGATCTGTTTTCTCGTGATCTTCGATAAATATATTTAAAAAGACGTGTTTATTCTTTAAAGAACGTGATTTCTTCTGGTAGGAAATGCATCGATTTGAAACCGTCCATTATTACGTAGAAATTGTTCTTCTTTGACGATAGGAAAAATCATATCTCTCTCGTATTTATTTAAATCGTAATAATGATAACAATAATGATAATAATGATGATAATGATGATAATAATAATAATAACAACAACAATAACAACAATAATAATGGAAATAAAATCGAATGAAGCGTACAAAGACAGAGAGATAGAAAGAGATAAAGAAAGATAAAGAAAGAGACAGAAAGAGACAGAGAGAAAGATTGGTAAGAGAGAGGTAGTACGAACGTGGGTAGAAACGAACGGTAGCATAGCGTCGCTCATCGGATCGCGCGGAGTCTCTCGTATACACGTTCGAGAGAGAAAGCTCCGTGCGTTCCGTGTGTCTCTTTTCGCGTGTGGGTGCGCGTTGTTCGACGTTACCGGGAAGAGGATGAGGCGGTGGATGAAGTGGAGGTGGTGGTGGAGGAGGAGGAGGAGGTGTAGGTGGAGGTGGAGGTGGAGGTGGAGGTGGAGGTGGAGGTGGAGGTGGAGGTGCTGGAGGAGATAGAGTAGGAAGGAGGAGGAGGGGGTGATGCTGGCGGAGGATGTGAATTCCTAGCGCGCATGCGGCTGCAGTCTGAACGGGACGCCCGGATCTCTCAGTGCGCTCGTCACTCGCACCGAGACCGGAACTATTCTCTTTCGGCGAGTTAGACTCGTGACTTTTCTCTCACGGGACCCACGTCGGCACCGATTCTCTCATTCCATCGTACCTACGCGTATACATCTCTGTCTTTCTCTTTCTTTTTCCCTTTCTTTCTTTCTTTCTTTCTCTCTTTCTTTCTTTCTTTCTTTCTCTCTTTCTCTCTCTCTTTCTCTCTCACTTTTTCTCTCTCTCTCTCCCTCCCCCTCTCGCTCGCTATCTCTCTCATTCTATTTTTCTCTTCCTCCTCTTTCCATTTATTTTCCTCTTTTTTCCACCCTCCAAAACTACCACGCAAGTACCTACATGATTTATCGTGCATAGTCGCGCGCGCGAGAGAGAGAGGAAGAAAGAAAGAGCGAGAGAGCGAAAGCGAGAGAGAGAGAGAGAGAGAGAGGAGAGAGAAAGAGAGATGAGAATGATCTTTCATCTCTGTCCATCGGTCTCTATCCTCTAAAGTGTGTACTCTCTTTCGGCATTTTATCATCTTCGAGTTCGTCATTGGTGAACCTGGAATGTCACGTTGCGCTACTGCGAGCACAGGTGCGTCTTCAATTCGTCCTTATCGATTTCGATCGATCGATCGATCGATCGATACATCTCGTTTTCTACGCGATAAGATTTTTTTCTACAGATCGCTCGCATCTTCCTTTCTTTCCTCTTTCTCTTTCCTTTTCTTTCTTATTCCATTTCTTAGGCGTTATCTCGTTATCGTCTCGTTTCTCCTTGTCGAAAGAAAAAATAAATTGACTTTTATTTTTATTCCCGTTTCTCGACATTGTCCCTTACGAGTCGTTTAGTTGGGTCGAAGAAAAAGTTGCGTCTTTCCGGCGGAGATGACGCGATTTCGATTCGAAAAGAATTCGAAGACTCGACGATCGGTCGTTGGAAAAGGAATGGCGATGAGAGGAGGTGGGGTGGGGGAGGGAGGAAGAAGAAATGCGAGGGTGGTGGTAAACCGTAAGGGTGGTGGAACGAGGAGAGTAAACGTACGGGGGTGTTGCTGAAAGATTAATGAAGCGAAACGCAAGCGCGTCGCCGTCGTTCATTCGACGGAAGGGACATTAACGAGGGACGCAGAATCGCGATAAAATCTTATGGCTCGATCCGGTCCGTTTCTCTTATTCGAGATCATAAATTATTCTTTAAAGACGCCGCCGCCACGGAGTTATCGAGTTAAAGAAAGAAATAAAAAAGAAAAAAAAAAAGGAAGGTGTTATGGATCGACCGAATCTTTTAAACTTTTCGATATGAATGATTCGGAGACAACGATTAATACACTATTAATAATTTCAGATGACTTATTATCCGGAAATTATTTCCTCGATTTCTTCGGATGAGTAATTGAATTGGCGAATATCCGTAGGTGGAAGAAGATTGAAAAGAGTTGTGGGACGTTGATGGAAAAAGGAGGGGAAGGAAGTTGAAAGTTTTTTTTTTCTTTTTCCGAAAAGTTCGTCTTTCTTCTTGTTTCTTTTCTTGTTCAAATAAAAAAATTTTCCTCTTTCTCTCTTTCTCTCTCGTATAAGCTTAAGACTTTAGCACTATGTCGGCTTCGAGCGACTTACGGATCCATAAAACTTGCTCCTCGAAACTTGCCGCCACGCCGAATGAAAAAAGGAGCTTTCGGGGAAAAATGTATGCTGTGTATTTCTAAAGTGAAAACATCATTTTCGTCGATAAATTTGTTCGACTCGTACGATTTCAAGTCTTTCGAGCTTGTCGCTTTTCGAATAATAACGAACATAATTGTTGGACAAAGATCCGCAAAGAGATTTTTATCGGAGGAGGAAAAGAAGGAAAAAGAAAAAAAGCAAGTGAGGGAGAAAGAGAGAAGGAGATAGAAAACGCTTGCCGTTTATTGTCATCGACATTCGTAAGCTTTCAAAAAGAGTTTCCGGCATCTTTTGAAATTTTCTACTTGCGTCGTCGTCGTCGTCGTCGTCGTCGTCGTCGTCGTCGTCGTCGTTTCGTGCTCGGATTTATCGAGTATTCTCCTTCCCCGCCTCCGTTTAATAGAACGACGACGTTCCTTTAAGAAGATTCGACTTTGTCGTTCGTTGAATTCACTCGGAAAACATGCCAAAGCCGTGACAAAGGTGTGGATGAGAAAAATCGAAAGTCCGGAAGTAGATCGATGGAAATTTGTAAATCAAACGCAAAAGATTCTCCCGTCTCGATCGTCCAGAGTTTAGCGAAGATCGAGCGAGAAGTAAAGTCAAAGTTTTGTTCATTCGTGAAGGCTTGATGTATCGTTTCGATTAGTAAACGATAGGACGTACGTACATAAATCGAAGATGCCGAAGGGTATTAATAAAATATCCCGAGTAGAAAATGCTCGAGTTTGGTCGTAGACGCCATTTGGTAAATGGCCGAATAGTTTTCGATGATGCGTGTCATGTTTTGGTTAAACCATCGTATGTCGTACGTGTATCGATTTACTCGAATATCGACCTACATAGGTAGTTACGTATGTACGTGCGATATCGATACCTTTCCAATATGGCTTAAAATTCTCATTGAATGCTCGTCCAGGCCGGCGCGCGCCCGTATGATATCATTACAAGTCCATACGGAATCAGATCGAGTGCTTTCAATGATCGGTTGCCTTTTGTCCTGGAAAGAGAAAGAGATAGATAGACAGATAGATAAAGAAAGAATGAAAGAAAGGAAGGGAGAGGGAGAAAAAAGGAGAAAGAAAGAGAAAACTTGGTCTATTGATAGAAATAATTCCAAGAGTCTCCTAGCGAGTCTATCCCGAAAGTGTTCAACAATAGAATTTCTTTCTTGGCGGAGAGAAAGGGGAGAAAGGAAAACGAACAACTTATTTTTCGAATCGGGAGCGTCGCGAATTGTGAAATATGTCTCTTTGTATATATACGTTCGTAGAAAGAAGACGCACGAGCGAAATCTTGTTCTCCGAGCTTCTCGATCGTTTAAAAATTTTTGTTTTGTAGAATTCGAAAGACAATCGTGCTGTCGACGAGGAAAATGTTTAATTACGTAAAATATATATATATATATATATATATATATATATGTAGTATCGAATAAAAAGCATTATTTATTACGGAAATTTTGATTTTCAACGAGATTTATCATTTCGGTCGGTGGAAACGACAGGAGAGGATCATTAATTACAGGGAAGAAATAAAAGGCGGAAGGATCGTGGTAGGAATATGCGAGTACTGCGATCGACGTTAACTAACCAAAACTTGGAATACCTCATTCGTTTATAATCTCAAAGTCGATCGAGCTGGATACGAATCGTGTTACCAACGGTTCCTCTTTTTCAGGCTCCTCTTTTCCGTATTCCTTTGTCTTGGACGAACAATCAAGCAACTAATATTCGGTCCTCGTCGTCTTCACTTTTTCGTCGAGCTTTGCGCACGAAGGAAGTTTATCTTCGAAATTCGATAATATTTCTCGCGACAAAAAGTCGATCCTACCACGGTTTTCTACGTCCATACGTACTCGACTCGTAGAGTACTCCGTGCGCAAATAGAGTACCTACTTACGCAGGTTTATCATCTTTTTCGTTTCTTCTTTCCTTCTTCTTTTTCTTCTTTTCGTATCGACTGACGCAACGAAGCAAAATTCCATGGTACAGTTTAATGTATAATTTGAATGGTCGAATTACCGCGAAAGTTGCGCTATTGCGCGTGCAATGTAAGATAGAACGGGGTGAAATAGTTCGTAAGCGAAATACTATATCCTCTTGCGAGGTATACACAGATTATGTGGAAATTTTCCAAAAGCTGGATTTATGTATATACGTACGTACGTCATGTATACGTAATCATGGCTTTTCGAAGAGACTTAGTACAAGCATAAATAGCGGTAAATAGCTCTTTAGATGTATATTCAAACTGGGTTGTTCGTGCGAGCCCTTTTGATTCCCGCCGATGGAGAGAAAAATGAAACCTTTGGTTCTCGATAGTTTCCTCGACCACGTGTCGACCCTAGATCGATTACCGCACGTTGTGATACTCTCTGGTTTTACTTCGACGTTTATATTAAAACTTTTTCAGTAAAGCGCACCCTATATAACGCGAGGAGCACGTCGCGTATAAAATCTCTCGTTTCTCTTTCCACTAACTGACTTCACAGCCTTTACCAGCGCGGCTTTTCACTTTACGTGCAAGTTTCTAATTTCCTGCGGTATGCGTCGTTTACGGTTGCATTGTGAAATTGTATTTTGCGTAGGGAAAAACCGCGCTTGCCTCCCAAAGGTACACTTTATAATATCGCCACTTCGATTCTCTTTTGCACTTATTCCCTCTCTTTCTCTCTTTCTCTCTTTCTTTCTTTCTTTCTTTCTTTCTTTCGTTCTTTCGTTCTTTCGTTCTTTCCTGCCTGCCTTCCTTCCTTCCTTTCTTTCTTTCTCTTTTTTTCCAGGACGATTCAGTATACTTCTTTTAAAACGTCTCTCTTTGGGGTTTTAAAAGAGTTCGTTTAGTTCGAGAGAGGCTAGGGAGTTGAAATAAGAAAGCGCATATTTCTACTTTTATCGACGATTTAAAGAGAAAGAAATATATCGGTGGCTAATTGCGAGTCTTAAAACGTATTTTATGCTTGGAATAAATCGAGAAACAATTAGAGTAACGAACGAAACGAAGCGAACGTTACTCGCCAATGTAGTTACCTATATGCATTCATATACATACTTCGAAATAACTTTTTTCATGAAATTCAGATTCTCTTTCCCGTCGTTGATTAAAGGGAGAGAGAAGAAAAATCGATAATATAATATGTATGTATTACCGAACTCGTCTTCTCGTTTAAATCGAACTTACCATTTTATTCGAGCGTGACCGTTAGGCGAACGAATCGATATCATCGAGAAAGAAAGGCTTTTCTCGGTGCTCGAAAGCTCCTCCTAAGAAAAGTCGAAGAAAAGTTTAGAGAAATCGCTTTGAGTCTTATTATGTGAGTTTACCGAGAGTTCTTCCATGGTACATACTCTACGGGGTAGACCACGCAAAATGGCCGGGCTATATATCTCCTCTTTGGATGAAGATAAGCGGGAAAAAGGTTGCAGTAGCGATTTGCCATTTTCTTTTTTTCTTTCTTCCTTTCTTTTTTTTTTCCTTTTCCCCCACCCCTTTTTGCTTTCTCTCCTTCTCCTTCTTCTTCTTCTTCTTTTTTTTTTTACTTCTCTCCCCTTATATTTTTCTTTAAACGGAATTGTGTAACTTTCTGTGAAGCGAAACTTTTGTATCGGAGTTCTCTAATTCTCTATTCTTACGTTAACGGTGCAGTGAATAATCGTAATTGTATTTTTTCTCGAACTGTGACATTTTCTATTCAACCAAGATACTTTTATCCGAAAGGAAAATATTTTATATTCGATATCTATGCATATAGACGCACACATAACGCGTATATACGTTTAATAAAAAAAAAAAATATCGTAGGAAGAATAAATCGTAAATGGAATTTACTTGTTTCAGGTGATCTTTGGATCGAGAGGAACGATCGAGAGTTTGCGATAGAGGGTCGACGAGCTTGCACACGAGCTGGAAATGCGCTTCGTACATTTCGAGAGGATCTCCTAGGAGGGAAGAGAGACCGAGTGGAGGATCGGTCGAAATAATGCGAGCGAAGCGCATCAGAAAGGAAATCCGCTTCAGATTGCTCAGGTACCGAGAAGAGTGCGTCGAGTGTCGAAAGAACTCCTGTCCCATCAACGGGAGACGCCTGGAGGAGAGGGAAGAAGGGACGAACGAGGAAGAGGAAGAAGAGAGACTGAAAAAGGAAAAAAAACATATATACCTACGCTTCTTTTTTTCTCCTTTTTTTGTTTCTTTTTCCTTTTCTTTTTACTTTCTCAACTGGCTGTGATTTTGACTCATAGAAATCGTCTAGCCGTGAACGTGTTCCACGCGTAGAACCTCTTTTTCAAAGGCTGATTAAAAAAAGAGAAAAAAGAAAAAAAAGGAGAGAGAGAGAGAGAGAGAGAGAGAGAGAGAGAGAGAGAGAGAGGGAGAGAGATAAATCATCAACGGAGAAGAAAGAGGCGGAGAACAAGCGGGGGGAATTAGGTAAAACATTCTTTCGAAATATTATTATACGGAGTTATTTTTTCATTTTAAAGTCCAATCAGATAGAGTCAAACGAAAGAAGATTAATCGTTGAATTTATTTCCTTATCAAATATACATTTAATTTCCGAGCTTTCATCTTTATTTACATTCTCTAAATGGCATCATATGAAAAATTTAACTTATTCAGATCGAGAAGGTCAACTCTCTCCTAACATGGATCCTTCGGGAGAGGAAGGAGGTGCTCGAGAAGGGTTGGCTCGAAGGTAACAGGACGATCGGTCGAACGATTCTCAAAAACGAGGAAGAACGCTAGAAACAAGGAGGAGGAAGAGGTCATGTCCGTTCGCGTGGAAGCTCGACTGACGCGAAAGTAAGAAAACAAATAGGAAAAAAGAAAGAAAGAGAGAAAGGGAAAAGAGGAGAAAAAAGAAGACGAGTAAAGAAACTAGAGGACTCGAGACTAGAGTTGTCGTCGACGTTCGAGAACGAAAGAAGTAAAAGAAGAAGAAGAAGAAGAAGGAAATAGGAGGTGCTTACTGTAACAGAGGCTAACCTTCTTATTGCTACGTCGTCCGATTCGTCTTAAGGCCGAGTTCATCTTTCGTTGAAAACAGAAAAAGTAAGCCAGCAAGAGAGAGAGAGAGAGTGAGAGAACGCATCCACCTTCTTCTCTTCTCGCTCTCTCTCCTCGAGTATACCGAATTCGATTTGAGCTGCGAAAAGCTCGAAAGCTTTCGTGATAGAACGTGACTCTACTTGCTTGTTCGAGGCTGATGCTGAGAGAGAGAGAGAGAGAGAGAGAGAGAGAGAGGATTAGTTTTCTCCTAGAGTCTACAAGATAGCGAGAAGGTGGAAGATAAAGGAAGAAAAGAAAAGTGAAAAAAAAGAAGGATTGAAACGCGAAGCTGGAAAATATCGACTAGAGTGGACCCATAGGGAGATAAAAATCAGTAAAAAGAGGAAAAACGATCGATAAAGTGGAATCTCATTGTCCTCGCGAGAGACTCTTTTTTCCCCTCTCCTTCTGCTTTCGAATTTTTTTTACGTGAAAAATGTCGAAAGATTTCGTTGCGTGAGCAAAAATTTCATAGTTTTTCGCTCGTCGCAGGACGAAGAAGAGTAAAAAGGGAGAAAAAGAGAGGAAGAAAGAAAAGAGGACTCGAAATAGTTTTAGAACAACGACGATGACGACGACGACCACGACGACGACCACGACGACGACGACGACGACGACGACGACGACGACGACGACTACGATGGTAATGGCGATGACGATGACGATGATGGATCGGGCGGCATCAGCTGCGAGAAAGCGAGATTTTTCCGGTGAAAATAATTTCCGATGAAATCTTTACGATCCCAAAGGTCTCGGAAAGATCTTTTTCGAGTTCTCGAAAAAGGGAATATCGAACGTCGAACGTCGAACGTCGTGCGACGTATTATTCGTTTTTTCTTTCTCTCTTTTTCTTTCTTTGAAAAGCGTCCCGAAGGCTGTTGGAAGGCTCGTCGTGTTATTTTTGAAACCCACGCGAGATTCGAATTAAGAAGGGAAGTGATTTTTCTTGTGAGAAGTGCTTACAAGTGTACGTTTTTAATTAATCGAACGAGAAGCAGTGAACCTTGAGACGATGAGAATAATTAATATTTATTTAGTGAGAACGAACGATACGCGTGCGTCTACGTCGAAATAAACTCGAGGAGATGAGAAAATAAGGATTTGTCTTCTCTAAGGAAGAAGGATTTCGTCGAAGCATTTGGGTTCTTCTTCTTCTTCCTTATTCCGTGCAAACGACTTGGGAGGATCGACTCGGACAAATCGACGTGTTCTCCCAGAGAGTTATCTGTACCGGGAAGAGAAAGAAGGAAAGAGAAAGAAAGAGGGAGAGAGAGAGAGAGAGAGAGAAGGAAGAGAGGGAGAAAGTCTTCGACCTCGAAAAGGAAGGAAGCAATGGAACGGTTTTTTGCGAGAGCACGTTAGAGAGCGAACGAGAAGAGAAAAGGAGAGAAAATATCATTTTCTCGAGAATGGAGTTTCATGGTGGCGTCGGTAGGGTACCGGTAAATCCCTCGTATCATCGTCGTCATCGTCGGCATCGTCATCTTCTCGGTTTCGCGAAAAAGGAAGATTCTGATCGCGAAGTGGCCGAGTCGAATTAAGATGCGAGAATTGAACGCCAGTGCATGCACTGCTTTGTACGAGGGCGTAGAGTGGTCCGGCCCATGGATCCTGCTCACCCTGATCACTCTGGCGATCGTCAACGTGATGGTCGTGCTCGGTAACGTCCTCGTTATACTCGCCGTCTATTACACGAGCAAGCTCAGAAACGTGACGAACATGTTCATCGTCAGTCTTGCTGTAGCCGATCTCTTGGTCGGACTCGCCGTTCTTCCTTTCAGTGCCACTTGGGAAGTCTTCAAGGTAAGCTCCGTTATTATCTACCAAGACTAAATCGTCGTTCGTTGTTCGTTCGATTCGTCGGATACATCGATTCCTTTCTCTACGATTCGAAGAGCAGATCCATCGTGTATCAGTGCTCGGAATATCGATATTAGGGTAGAAGCGTAATTTGAAACAGGTGGTTGCCGAAGTCCCGCCTACGTGTGCGCGCACACACTAACGCTTTCACGTCTGCAGTACGAGTTTGAGAGAGAGAGAGAGAGAGAGAGAGAGAGAGAGATTTTGACCATCGCATAAAGGCCATACGTCGTTACGTACACGATACGGCATTATGCAGGAACGCTTAGCTGCAAAACGAGCCGTGGAAGGGCTCTTCGGCTGTCGCGTTCGAATTTCTCCCATATGTACGTATGTATGTACGTATATACGTTACGTACATAAGGGGTACGCGTGGCTATTCGCCCTCAGCAACCGCACGCACACATATTCGAGATCGATCTAGTCGTACCATTAATGCGTTACGGCTCGTCCTCGCCTTGTTCTAACCGCACGCTCCGCAGATAACAAGATCGAGATCGAACGGGCATCGTGATAAGCTCGTAGGTGAGCCTCTTGATACACTCTCTCTCTCTCTCTCTCTCTCTCTCTCTCTCTCTCTTTCTTTCTTTCTCTCTCTCTCTCTCTCGTACTCGTACTCGCATTCGCTCTATCGATCGCTCGAAAGTGTGAGCACGTGCGTATTAAGTCGCCTCTGGACTAAGATAACGAGCTTAGAAATTGGTCTTCCATTAATCCTTTGACGATTTCTAACGCGGTACATCGTCCCTTCGAATAGAATTATACTAATCGCTAATACTAGTATCGATAAATAAGTCATTTGCGGGCACCACGATCGTTCTCGAAAAGTTCCCTCTATATTCAATCGAGACAGGGAAACGATAGTTTTGCGTCTTCGCAATTAATAAAATTAATTTGTCAAAAAGAGAAGAAAAGAATTGGTATTCTCGCGCGTCTATTTAACGATCGATCGTATTCTCCGGAGTTTAGTCAACGATAAACCGACTGGGTTAAAGTAAAACGAAGCCGAACGCGTTCAATCGTGTTCACTTACTCTTATGGTACTCGATATTCCGTCGTTCCGCACGAGCGTGTACATTCGAAACGAGGAAATACGCATTCGCGAGAACGAGCAATGTTCTCCGTTTATCTCGATGGGATATCTCTCGCACGTTTATACGACAATAATCGTTTTGTCGTTCGTATGAAACTTCGGTTCACTCTTTCTCTTTCTTTTTCTTTCTCTTTCTCTCTTTCTCTCTCTCTCTCTCTCTCTCTCTCTCTCTTTCTCTGTCTGTCTGTCTTTCTCTCTGCCTTTCTTCTTCTCTCTGTTTTTTCCTTTTTTTCTTTTTCCAAAGGTCTGGATATTCGGTGATCTATGGTGTTCGGTTTGGCTAGCCGTCGACGTTTGGATGTGCACCGCGTCGATACTGAACCTTTGTGCAATCAGTCTCGACAGATATCTGGCGGTGACCAGACCCGTCAGTTATCCCCAGGCAAGTAATCACCAGCACATCGTTCGAACGCTTGGAATATCTCAAATAGTCCTTTATTAGATGATACACTCGATCTCTCTCTCTCTCTCTCTCTCTCTCTCTCTCTCTCTCTCTCTCTCTCTCTGTATCTCTGGCATTTAAAGTGGATTTGTATTTTACTCCAAAGAAATTGATAAAAATAAAAGAATCCCAGTCAATTCGTATATCCGAAATAATTCGATAAGAAAATAAGAAAAGAAAAATTTCGAGAAAGTTCATCGTGTATATTGATCCATTATTTTTTCGATTCAGTTGATGTCTCCGAAACGAGCAAGGCTTCTGGTCGCTACAGTCTGGGTTCTGAGCTTCGTCATCTGTTTTCCACCCCTGGTGGGTTGGAAAGATAAACGGGTATGTGACGAGAAAGAAAGGAGAAAAAAAAAGAAATTTAATTTACGATTATCTTGACAAATTTGTATCTGGCTATCTATATATTTGTATATTTATCGTTCCAGTCTCATCCTACGCACAACGTGACGTTTACGCAGAACGGCCCCTTCAACACTACCACCATCATAGTGCCGGTGAAACCGTGTCCGTGGATCTGCGAGTTGACCAATGACGCCGGATACGTCGTTTACAGGCGAGTCTCTCGGATATATTTATTATCTTTCCGCTTTCCCGCGAGGAAAAATTGCCCGGCCAAATTATTCATTATTCGTCCCCTCGCTAGCCGTGGGCTTATTTAATCCTTCGGCGTATACGTCAACCTGAAATTCATGAGGATTCATATTTGTCCCGTCGCTTACCTCATAACGATTGACCTACGTAAAGTGTTACAAACTATTTTTATCAAAATCCTTTACGACTATCCATATCTCCGACGACACATCTATATACCTTAGACGCGAGACAAGATCGAGACAAGACTCGTAATGGTCGCACCCAATACGAGGAGTACATCCCATTTAACTCTTCTTTTTTTTTTCAAAGAGTTCTCTTCCGCAATTTTTTCCATCTTTCTCTCTCTCTCTCTCTCTCTCTCTCTCTTTTCCTTTTTTCCTTTATGACAGATTTTTTATTGTCGTCATTTTACAGTGCTCTAGGCTCCTTCTACATACCGATGTTAGTAATGCTCTTTTTCTACTGGAGAATCTACAACGCAGCCGTTTCCACAACGAAAGCCATCAATCAGGGCTTTCGTACCACAAAGGGTTCCAAAATGCTCGGATCGAGGTAAAGAAAAAAAATATTTAACAGTTTTCCCTCGGTAGATAGATAGAGGATCGATTATTATGGGAGGAACCTTGACATTTTTTATTGCAGATTCGACGAACAGAGATTAACGTTGAGGATACATCGAGGACGCGGAAGCGTTCACAACGGTAGTAACAACGGTAGCCCAAGAAGCCCGGATTATTCTACTCGCAGTTCCGTCAGAAAGGAAAAGATCAAGATCTCGGTATCGTATCCGAGCACAGAAACGTTAAACACGAAGTGCAACACTCTCGAGAGGACTCCTTCGAGATGTTCTCAAGTTTCCGTGCATTATAGTAACGGACAAACGCAGACTCAGCTGTGTTCGAGTTCGAGGAGTACGCATTTGAAGGTAAGCATTGCGTGGGCGGTCTTTGTTTGATCATTAAATAAACAGTTAACAAACCGAAAATCGAAATCATTATTCTTTCCACTTTGTCCGAAGAAAAGGAGAAGAAGAGATATAATAATCGTAAAATAGAAAGTTATATCTAGAAATAATATTTAAGAGAGTTACGTGTATGCATCTATAGATAATATTTTCAATGTAATCTAGTGCCCGTGTACTTTTATTTACTATGAAAATTCTTCGTCGGACGTATAAACGAAGGCGAGGAGAAAAAGGCAGGACGAAGTAATACGCTCTTTGACCTTTGCGATAGGTCGGCGGTATAAACAGAGTAGGCAGTATGAGGAGACCCAGCAGAAGGAGTAGCTGCGAGAGTCAGTTGACGGGTGACGAGGTAACGCTACGGGAACTAGCTCAGGGCCAAGAGGAGAAGCCTAGGATGATGAAGATGGGTAAACGAAATATAAAGGCACAGGTACCGACATAGCTTCTTTAATGTAGTAATTACTTGGAAAAGCACTGGTATAACGTATATTAGTCAATATTCAGAATTATTTATGTCATTATTTTTGCTCGCTCATTTGTTTTTTTAATTAATACGAGATGCAGCTGTCGAGAACATTGGGCTCGAAGAAAGAGCAAAAAAAAAAAAAAAAAGAAAAGAAAAACAAAACAAAACGAAAAAGCAAAAAATCAAAAAAATAATCGTAGAGTCTCTAAAATGTGTGTTTTTATTGAAGCACGAAACATGTGAGGTTGAAAAAGCGAAAAGGAAAGACGTCTGTCACAGGTGAAGAGATTTCGAATGGAGACAAAAGCGGCAAAGACCTTGGGTATCATAGTCGGTGGCTTCATACTCTGCTGGCTGCCATTCTTCACGATGTATCTCCTACGTGCGTTCTGCCCGAATTGCATCCATCCAACCGTCTTCAGCGTACTATTTTGGCTAGGATATTGCAACTCCGCGATAAATCCTTGCATCTACGCGCTCTTCAGCAAGGACTTTCGCTCGGCCTTCAAGCGAATAATCTGCAGGTGCTTCTGCAAACAGCGAGCCAACACGTTACGGCGCGGTAGCGACGGCAGCCAATTGGCGATGAGGTGGGAGGAACAAAGTTACAAGGCGCGTTTTATTAAAGAGTTGATATCACGCACCCTCGACGTTGAAATCGTGCCCCTACGACATCTCTAACCTCGTCGACCTCCTTAAAATTACAGCCGTATATATTAAGCCGTACGCGCGGAGCTCCAAAATTCTTTCGAAATTTCGAACGGAGAAGCGAACAACAAATTGTGACCACAGTCGTCTCTCTTTCTCTCTCTCTATCTCTATCCTTTTTTCACTCCTCCCGCTCTCTCTCTTTCTTTCTCTTTTTCCCCTCGTTTCACAAAGAAATGCATACATACGCGAGAAGCACGGTCCAAAAAGCTAAAATTGTAAGAGAGAAAAAGAACACATATCGATGAGTGTGCGTGTGTGTCTCTCTCTTTCTCTCTCTCTCTCTCTCTCTCTCTCTCTCTCTCTCTCTCTCTCTCTCTCTCTCTCTCTCTCTCTCTCTCTCTCTATCTGTCTATCTCTATTTCTTTTTCTTTCTCTTTCTCTTTCTCTCTTTCTCTCCTTCTCCGATCGATTCTCTCGACTCTCATCGAATAGTCTCCACACTCGAAGACGGAGAAAAATGATTTCTCTCTAATCGAGCACGTTCTTTTATTTCGATCCCGCAGAAGCGAGAGAAGTCCAAGTTGTACAATGCGTGTGCAGCAGCAGGGCGTTTCCATGGACGACTCCGACCAGGATCCCGGATCAGAACCGACTGTACATTCGACGAGCGAGTCCAGATGACTCTAGCCGGTCGGAGCTGGTGCGCACCGCGTCACCTTTGACCGCAGAACTTCGACGATCAGGATACGTTCGTCCTACAGAGCTTGAGACCCTTCTCTTTCTCTTTTTCTCTTTCTATCTCTTTCTTTCTCTCTCTCTCTCTCTCTCTCTCTCTCTCTCTCTCTCTCTCTCTCCATCTCCATCTCTATCTCTATCGCTATCTCTCATTATTTCTCACTCTTTCATTCCGTCTCTTTGTCCCAAAAAAAGGATTCGTTTAAACGCAAATTTAAACGACGCGAACACAACGACGATTGTGGACGAGATAGCAACTTGAATAATGAGATAATGATCGACGATTGAATACTACGCGCGCGAATAATGTAATTAGTCGAGATCATGAGAAAAAGGGAGAGGAGAAGTAGTAAAAGGAGGAGGAAGAGAAAGAGGAGGATGAGGGGGAGGAGGAGGAGAAGACGGGCAAGTGTCCTAAAATACGCGTTGACATTAGATATCGTAAGTATTATTATAAATGATTATTATGTCGTCATCTGAAGTTTTCGAATCGTGACGAAGGAATTCTATGGAGACATTGATGATAGGTATATAACCGCGCACATACACGTGTTGTACATATCACAAAATATTTCGTGTATACACGGTGAGATAATGTTAAGTAAGATTAAGTCAAAAGTCGACAGTCGTTAATCTTCTCTACGTCTAAATGGTGTTCGTTGAATCGTGCAAATCGTGTGTTCCCTTCGCTCCGCGTTTCTCCAGCCGATATACATACGTACATACATTCATTCGTACATACATACATACATACATACATACATATATACGTACATAAATACTTACTTTTGTTATATCTTCTTTTTCTTTTCTCGTCCACGTTTTTCGCATCGATAGATATTTCCTTTTTTGCGGAAGAAAAAGAGAAAGGAAGAAGGAAATAAAAGAAAGTCCTCACGCTTAAGAGAAAATCACTTGCGATTCTTTTCGGCCGATTGCGTATTATGCAAAAGGAGAAGAAAAGCGGCTAGAAAAGTTAGCAGCGAATATAATATGCGCGATTAATGTATTATGTGATATACCGTTATGAATAACGTTACGAACGAATGCAAATAAACAATGTGAATACGTGCGAATAAAGTTCCGAGTCCATTGATCTTGCCATTAGATTTTCTCTTTTTAATTTTGTCGTACGTCGTCACGAGGAAGATCAAGGTACGTACTTACTTAAGTATTTATCAAATAAGAGATTAATTAACGACGAATCGATATTTAACACGTCCCGTGCCATGTGTGTACCCTCGATGGTATTTGCTCGTACCGATATATTTATTAAATGCATTGAAAATTTCGCAAAATGGCGCGAATGAAAAATTGAGCAAAAACGGCTCGGCACGGAACGTGTTAAAATCTTAATGATTCATTAATGTCTTTCATTACAACGTCTAATTTAATGTCTATGAAAACTAATCTAAAAACGCACACAGAGACGCGCACGTTATGTATGACGCACCTGGAAATATTACGTTTATATATACGTAGAAATATACGAGTATTATATTTCGACAGGTGCGCTTGACGCGTTGACATCGTTCGATTGAATTTGATTCTCTTCTCTGTGCTTCACCTGTAGCTTTCGATATCATAATAACGTCGTAAAGCAGTATATCAAGCAGATTGATTACTCCGAAAATAATGAAAGTAAAATTGTTACGGATTTGGAATTTAAAAGATCATTCAACCTTTTTCTATTCGATTTATTTTCGATCATTTTTTCTTTTTTAAGGAATCATGCTGTTTTCGATTTAATCGCTTATAACGACACCTGTAATATTTCCATCGTGAAGCGGGAGAGAGAGAGAGAGATAGAGAGAAAGAGACAGACAGATCGATAATGTTAAACTATTTCCGAGAGTGTTCCATCTCGTTATCGCTAACGGCTATACGATCGCTTCGGTGCCTGGCATTTCCATGTTATTTCAACGTTCAACGATGGCAATAATTATCCATATTGTTCTATGAAATGTGCGAAACATTACATCGTGCTTATTTCACTTCGGGCTATAGATTCGATACGAGGAAAGAGGGTTTAGTACGCGTTTAGTCATCGCATTCGCGTTTCCTTCTATGATACGTTTTATCTTTTCTCTTTTTCTTTTCTTTTTCCTCCTCGGAAAAGGATTATTATCGGAAGGAAGACGGAGTGAAAGAAAAATCGTACGACGATTGGGGAGAGGCACAGTTTTAAACATATGTATGTGTATATTTGCTAAAGTAAAATTCTTCTTAAACATAGTTTATCGTTGATTCCAAAATTAATTACAATAATAATTTTGTCGAATTATGAAATCACCGTTACGTCGTGATACGATGCGATACGACTACGTGTACGATCGTTTTTCACGGCATGATAAACATTTTGATCGAGATTGAATATTTCGGTGAATAATGAAAATATTATTGGAGCACCGACAGTAAAAGGGGGGGTAACCTCCGACGTTGCGCATTCTATTTGAAATTCTAAACAAGTATTATAGATTTTCCGTAGAGTAGATCCTTCATTTTTCGTTTTTTTTATTCATTTATTTATCCTTTCTTTTTTTTTTTAATCTTTTTGCTCGAAAAAAAGAAAATAATATCTCTATAGATTTTGTTTATTTCGCTTCCGGTAGATTCGTAGCAAGTACTCTAAATCCGTTATGATCGGCGACGTAATGAACTTGTTGTAAAATACCATTGGGATCTATGTAACTGTAAGCACCCCTCGTAGTGCCGTCCAAAGATCTCGACTCCGTTTTTGCACTGGAATCGCCTGTGTAACTGTAATCGTATTGACCCAAGGAATCCTGAGTATGATGAAGCGAGCTGTGAAGTAACCTGTACGGTAAAACAGGGAACACGTACGGGGCAGGCAATGCCACGGTCCTATGAACGTTTGGCATTTGTAGAAATTTTCCAAGCTGCAGAGCATTCGGATTATCCGATTCGGATTGTCCGTCGTCCTTCGCCGAGCTGTCCCGAACGTTCAATGAGCTTGGAGACGCTTGAGAGAGCGTTGGGTCCGGCTTTGGAACTTGAATGTTGTCAGCTTCCGCTTGAGACAGTAGGAATGGATTTTTCGTGCTCTGTACGGACACAGACGTGCATCGATAAATAAATTTAATTCTCTTTCTGCGATCGTCTATCGAAATAAGCGAAGCTTTTTCTACCTCGCGACGTTTCCATTCGATGAATGTTAAATACTCGAAGAATATTTATGTTCTTTATAAAACACGTTCGATAAAGTACTTCGATTCTATTCGTAGCGAAACAGTTTGAGAAACACTGAGTACGGTGAGCCGTATTTTACCTGAATTTCTCGTTCTACGATCTTGCTCTCGGTCGGTTGTAACTGTGCGTAACTGACATACGGTGGTAAGATCTTATAGGATAGAATATTCTGATCGTTCCAGTCCGCTCGATCGGCCAGCTGCGATTTCTGCAATTCCTCCAGGTGATTTCGCTTGGCCGCGGCCACTTCCGGGGTGTCTTCGATCTGATCATGCTCGTCCTTGGGCGCTTGAGGAAGATTACTCGCGCTGACTCTAAAGCCATTTTGATCGTCCGCGGTGTACAAGACGGTTTGTAGAATTCCGTTGGCGTCTACGTAGGAATAACCTTAAGAAAGGAGAAACGATATTGTACGATATTTTATCGATTAAAATAATCAACCGTCTTCTTCTTTTTTTCTTTCTTTTTCTAATGTCAGTTACAGGTCGATCGTGCGCGCACGAATCGACATCTCTCGCATAGGTGTTCGTTGCGCCATCGTCGATGACGAATAATCGTCGTCGACGAACGCGTAGGTAGTCTCTCGTCACGCTTTCGAATAAGAATGCATTCCTTTTACGGATCGATTATTCACCTACTACCATCCGGTGACAATTTTTTTTCTCTTCTTTCGACATAATTACCTACATCGACGAAGTCAAGGATGAATATAATATTTACCTTCGCGCCTTTATCGATCGTTATACACGCGAATAACGCGCGCAAAAAGGATTCTACGATTCGGCAGGTACGCCCTACGTACGACTTACCACCCTGAGTGACTCCATTCAGACTAGACTCCGTCTTAGCGTGATGCGGTCCCGTGAACGAGTATCGATAGGATCCCGATCCATCTTGCACGTGATATTGTCGTAACGGCGAGATGCTTCCTATGGGACTGAGCCAAACGTTTGCTATCGGACTGCTTAAGGAGGAACCGAGTAATACGCTGAACAGGATCGTCTGAAAAGCATAAAGATGAGATCGGCTTAATCGATTAAGTGTTAATTGTCACGAAAACGAAGAAACTCTTTCCCCTCGTTGGTTACGCGCTTTTATCAACGTCGGATCGACGTACGAGCGATGAAAAGGAGCTAACGAGGAAGTTTAAGCACGTGTCGCGTTAAAAACCGACTAACTCGAGAGTAACGAGAAATTACACTATGCGAGGAGAGAAACTAAAGATACGAGTTCGATCGAAGCCAGATAAGTATCCGGTAGAGAACAATGAAGGAGAGAAAGAGGCAGTCGGGAAGCTTTTAGAAAAGGGCACGTACGAAAATTACAAAAGGAGAGCGGTAGCTATACGGTACGAGACCTTCCGAGTTTCGGAAACTTCGTCGGGTTGATTTTCGCGGAACAATTAAGACGGCTTCTCTCTTACCGGCGTTGCAAACAACTTCTACGAAAGCTAGCTAACTCGGTTCCGAATCGAACGGGCTCGTCTTTCCCCGGCTTTAATTCGATCGATCGACAGATCGGTCGATATGCAAGGATAATTCGATTTCCCTTCCGTAGACGGGAAAGAGTACTTTCGACGAGCAAGCGTACGAGTTACAGCGAAATACGGAATATAGATTTTTGTTCTTTCCCCTTAAATTTCAAGACTAGTATTTGCGGTCGTGCTGTTTCTTTTTTTTTTTTCGTTTCGTTTTGTTTTTTTTTTCTATGCTTATCACTCACGCTTATCATGATGGAGTCGTTACTTTTTTTTCCCCCTCGTTATTATTTACTTCCCCTGTCACTTCTTATTCCTCTTTTTCACGTGTCCGCGTAGAATATAATACCCCGCGGGCTCAGCTAACGTATATGAGAGTGTGAGCTCTCGGTTCCATCCTCTTATATAGGAGGATCCCCAGGTGAATCTCTCTCTCCGTCTCTGGTTGCACTGCCTGCAGCAGCACGAGCCACTCGCGATGCCCCACCAGGATGACGTGTACCCGGGCCCTATGAGGGCCCTATGAGGAGGGCCTATACGTTTCTCCCCTCAGGGCCGCCCAAGGCCACAAATCAGCCAGAGTTCGATTTCCAGGCAGATAAATCAATGTTTATAGGTCTACCTATATCGCGGGACGTTGATCCTTCGAGAAACGAATCTCTTTTTCGATCTTTCGGATATCCGTGTTGGATCGAAAGTAATAACGATTCAAAATGGAAAATGATTCAATATCGGATCGACAAGCATGGACCGAATATTATAATGATTTCAATTAATCTACTCGATTCGTTGATCGAGCGAATTCTTTTCGTCTTTACGCGATATCGATACAAGGACCGTGAAAAACGTTTATAAAAGAAGATAGAAAAGAACTGTAATAGATATCGAAATAGCATAGGAGAGGGAAAAACATTTTTAGAACGAAAAGCCTAGCGGCATGAAAATGTCGTGGGGTATTAAATCAGATCCCCTCCTTGCCCTCCCATACGCGTATCCCGTTTCATAGAAGGACAGGGAGAATATCCCGCACGTAGAAAATATTTCCATATCGCGTTGCGTAAATTAGAGGAGGTCGGGTTTTCTCTTTTTATTGTTAGTACTGGTACGGCACTTAATCCTACGATGTTAAAGCGAGAGGAGCGAGGGGGTTGGTAGAGAATGTAACGAGTTCATCAATTCCATTGGAATTACTCATGTACACGTGTAGTTGTAACTGCAACCACGCCGCGAGTTAAATTTCTTTTCTTTAGAGTTTTTAACGAGCGCGTAGGCGAGAGATCGCGTTGGTTTTGACATTGGCACTTAAACGCGACTCCCGTGTCAAGTGATTCTCTTTTCTCGCAAAGGATACGGCTCGTTTATCGGTTTTCCGATAGCCTCCTAGCAGTTCCATTCCGTTCCGGTTACGTTTTCTATACGTTCCGAATGGAAAAGAAAAATTCTGATGTAATGGATATAACGAATGACGCGTAATGAACCTCGGTTTGCGCTTATTAAAATAAAAAAAGCAAATATCTGCGATTCCAAGTGGAAGATATTTCGAGGTAGGTGGACCTGGCGTGCGGGAACCTGTAGGGAGGACATTAGAAGGGCTCTCGACGTCTTCTTTATCGTCGATGCCGAGGCGAATACTCTCTTCCATCCTCGTAAAATCTTTTTCTTCTTCTTCTTCTTCTTCTTCTTCTTCTTCTTCTTCTTTCTTGTTGCTTAGCCGGTGTGTATGATTCGTGTACAGAGCGAACGAGCGAGCGAGCGAGCGAGAGCACGTCCGCGTTCGCGGGATCCTTTAATGTCTTTTTCTCTCGGCGATATATAGACGTATCTTGGTGCGTTCACGCACACGCGAAAAAGACACGCGCATCGTGGATGTCGAGGCGGCACGAAAGATCATCCGTTCGGTCCATCGGATGGACCAGGCGAATCGGTACCGAGTCGGACGTAACCCGAAGAAAAATTGGCGGCTCGCAAAATTACGGTGCTGCCTCGTTAAAGTGTTACATAAATAATACACCGTGACGCTATAATTTATGAAAATGCTCGCACGAAATCTCTCGAGCCCTTCCGCGGACCCTTCGCGTGCCTACGCGCGAAACGTCGCTGTAAATCTACTTGCGCGAGTACGACCAATGGAATTCGATCGATATTTATACTTTTTGTCTTTTCTTCTATTTTTCCTTCTTCTCTAGCAACATGTCGTAAAAAATCAAAAAAAAAAGAAACAAATGAAGAAAAAGCTATCGCATTGCACGAAACTTTTAATTGCCTATGATCTTAATTATAACGTATAGATAATTCAATTATTTTCTTTCTCGTTGGGATCGACTCGAGGAGGTTAAATCTTTCATCGATCGGGTAATCGAACGGCACGATAAATCGTGAACGAGCAGGAACGATCGAAACGAGTTTGAGAGAATTTATCGAGAATTCGGTGCTCGAAGGCAAAACCTTTCTCCTTTTACGGAAACGTGAATTTTTCTTAAGCGTTATCGTGTTCGAGCGTGTTTGAAGGATCGTCGACCCTTTCGAACTACCCTTTCTCGATTCTCTTAACGTAAAAAAAAAAAAAAAGAACGATCGAACGCGAGACACGCGATTTCGTCGAAGTAAATTCGCCAGGGAAAGAATTTGAAATTATCGTAACGAACGACAATTTATTAACTAATTTAATTTTACCGTCGAAATCTAATATCTCTCTCTCTCTCTCTCTCTCTCTCTCTCTCTCTCTCTCTGTTTCATGCGGGCTCGGTGTATCATTCTCCTCCTCGTCCTCCCACCAAAATGAAAACTTGTCCCTATATTACACGCGTAGGTACTATACTCGTAGTGGTATTTATTACTACGTACGTACGATTAATCGAACGAAATTACAGAGAGCGTTATTCGAAAGATGGCTACACGTGCGCGTAATTGCGAAGGAAGAAAGGAAGGAAGGAAGGAAGGAAGGAAAGAAGAAGGGGGGTCCGATAAATAATATGCTAATTAGCCGGCCCGATCCAAAGACGTTCTCATCCAAGTGACTCGCGATAAACAGCGTGAATCCACGCTGTGTAGTTTTCTACCTTCCTTCCTTCCTTCCTTCCTTCCTTCCTTTCTTTCTTTCTTTCTTTCTTTCTTTCTTTCTTCCTTCCTCCCTTAGGAAGGCCTCGAACGCGATCGTGAATCACGATTGTTCCGCGAGAGCGTGTACTACAAGGAAGAACTAACATCCGATCGAAGATTACACCGGCTAACTAACGATTCCATTTGCTGATTGCTCGAGAAACTTGCAACGAATGCCTTCGGGAGCTTAACGCGAGCTTTGCAAACCCTTTTCGAAACGGTCGTGCCTATTTCGACTACTTCGACTACTACGAGACGATGACGGCGACGTACGGACTAATTAATTAAGATCAATCGAAACTTCGATAAGAAGTTCTTGTCCCTTCACTCTCTCTCTCTCTCTCTCTCTTTCTCTTTCTTTGTTTTTTCTTTTTTCTCCTTTTTTTTCTCTTTTGAGAAAGTAACGTCACGCTAATGAGACGATTTTAAGTAACCGATTGAATAGACATTATCGGTTAAAATAGACATTATTTTCTTAGGAAATTGATATTCTTTTTAACGTATATATATATATATATATATATATATATATATATATAGCGTATTAATTCGCGCATTCCTACGCACGTACATTTTTAGAATATTTTATTCAGTCGACTGGACGAGTTATTCGGTTGGAAAAGGTACTATACGTGTATGATACTCGATAGCTTTTAGTTATCAAACTATTCTAGGATAACGATATAAAGAGGAAACAAAAGATCTAGATTATCTGAACATATCGATATCGGTATAGAATTTTCATAAAACGTTGCGCCGTATATACCTTGGTCAGGTTTTCTCCGTTAGGTGCATTTCTGACGTCAACGTAGTCAAAGTTTCGTATAAACTGTGCAAATTTGTGATCTCTATGCAAAGAGAAAGAGAGAGAGAGAGAGAGAGAGAGAGAGAGCAAGAGAAATAGCTAAAGAGGAAGAGGAAGAGAGAGAGAGAAAGGAGTTGGTAGTCTCGCACCAAGAACGTCGCGGGAATCATTATACTCGTCCTTATCTGCGTCGCATGCGCTAACGCATACGGAAAGTACTGGGTGTAACATATGCAGACCTTTTATCAGAAGGACGTTGGACGTTTCTATTATCGCGCGGGAGAATCGTCGTCGTTCCTTTCTACCTTCGTACGTCTAAGCCAAGTCTCCTCGTTTTATCTGGCATGACCGCATAAACAACGGTACTCGCGAGAAAAGAGAGAGAGAGAGAGAGAGACCGAACTACGTTACTTTGCACATCGTGAAATCATGAAAAGCTCTCTCCACTTCCGAAACTTTAGCATTTGATTATCGTATAATTTATTTCTATTCTATTATACATAAAATAATAATAGAATATGGAATATTTAAACGGAGAACCGTATCGCTTAAAATCCGCGAATAAAAGAACATTGTCCATTCGAAAATTACTTTTGTTTCTGCGAGATACTTTTATCTCGCTTTTAGATGATTAGAAGCGATCAAGGTTGATACAGGAGAGCGAATTACAGTCACCGTAGTCGGCATAATTTACCGATCCGCGGTGCAATCCGTGCTGGACTGTTTCACCGAGCCATCCGTTATGGACACCCACACGCCATAGTGCAAGCATATGCAACTTGCGCGAAAATAAGAAGGTTGAGGCCTTCCTTGGTGACTCGTGAAACGAGTATCCTCCGGTAAAAAGAGAAGGAAAGAGGGAGAGAGAGAGAGAGAGAGAGAGAGGGAGAGAGAAAGAACGAATGGTATGCCAGGTGGAGGCGAACTTTAGACGCGTATTAGGAGATATTCCACAGAGCTCTCGAAGCTCTACGCGCGTCTAATCTTAGCTTCCTTGGGTTCGACGACCCGATAGGACACTTGTCGCAACTGTCCGACTCGGAGATTAGATCGATCCGACAAAAGGTCTAAGGCTCGGGGAGTACGACGAGGAAATCGGATAAATCGATTCTTTACGAGCGTCCCTAAGAGAAATATGGCGAACAACGTACCGAGAAAAAGGGAGAACGATATTATTCGACTTCGATATCCATTTTCTTCGATTATTATCACTACGCGTAAATTCGTTCCCTCGTATATTTACATAGTATAACGATTATTTACGAGCAATACAATATTATTATTTTGTAAACTTATTTACGCGTTAGACTAGAAATTACGAGAGGAGGAATAATTCAATGCTATGATATTTCCTAATTATCAGGAACAAACGAGAAAGGAGAAAAAAGAAGAAAAAAAGAGAAACGAAAAGAGAAATGAAAAAGATATCGGGGAGAAAAATGTGGGCATTATAGCGAAACAAAGCGAAGGTCGACCACGTTCGAAGTTTCGAGGCCATGAAATCTTGGCTCTCCACCTGCTGCCAGATACGAACACGCCTTTGCCTTCTTCCTTTACACGCATCTTCCGCGTATTATCGAGAGAGAATAAGGAGACCGCACGTAACTTCATTTAAATTCTGTAAAGTCGTTTCCGATCCGACGTAGCGGAGAAAGAGTGAGAGACAGGAGCGAGAACGACTCGTCAAATTAAGATCGAGGTCGGCGACTGTCGCAAGACATTTCCGACATTTCAGGTTCCCCGAGCAATCGAGACGGCTGTTTATAGGACGGATACGATTGATTATAAGCGGTCGTCTCTGGGAATTAGACGTCCTCGAAGCCGGATTAAATTTTTCATAGCGATATATTCGATCGCCGTGTAAAAGAATGTTAAGTCGAATATTAATGAGAACCGAAGTGATTTTATTTGTCGAGCGATCGTGAAGCTTTAACAATGATTCGATGACATCGACGTATGTTAAATAATACATATGTACGTATGTGTGCATATACGTACGTACGTAGTTAGTAGAAACATAAATGACAGGCGTTAGAGGGAGGAGCGAGGTATCGATCGATCGAAACTCTCGGACCCTCCAGCCACCCTCCTCCCAAGCCCTCCCACGCACCCCGCGACGTTGCGACGATCCTAGAAAAGCGCTTCGATCGATAAAATAAATAGAAAGTGATTCCAAAAGAGCAGAAGAAACGAAAAGACGTCGTAACGCTTAAGAGCGTCGCGATTTACGAGGTGCCTTTTGCTTCGTCCTGACTCTTTTCTTTATTAATATCGTCTCGTAAGTTCTCCGGATCGTCGGCGCTTTCGATTCGTTGATTCGAACGAATCTGCGAACGATATTGCGACGATCTCGCGATAGGGATCGCGTGGAAAAGCTTGGGCAACTCGTAGACGCTTGGAATCTCGTGCTTGTCACTTCGGTGAATCTGCGTGGCGCTTTGAGAGGAAACGGCCGTGAGAAGGGAAGGTCGATGCTCCAGGATCGCGACCGGCTCGGAAACGAGCGGACGAACTTCTGCGAGTACCGGCGTTTCGATCTTGACGGCGTCCTTGCGTTGCTCCTTTCCCTCCAACCCGAGATTTCTATGGATCTGTATACGATTCCGATGATAATCGTTGCCGGTTAACAGGGCTATCGGTTTTTCGGATATAATCAACGGAGTTTTGATAACCTCGATCGCCTCCGATACGAGAGGATCGATTGAAAGAGCTAAAACGGGAGCAGCAGCCTCGACGACGACCGCATTGGCAATCGGATCGACACCTTCGGTACGAACGTTCTGATGAATCCTAACTTGACTCTGACGAGACGTTGCCGTTGGTGCCGATCCTGGAAGTAGAAAAGTTGCCAACGCTCCGTAGGGTTTATCGATGGGATAATCCTCTTGTTGGTTGCTCCTCGAATCCTCTTCTCGATGCTCTCTCCTCGTCTCTTCCGTTAAGCTGCGCTTTCGACGAGCAGCCGAAGATCCGTCCGACGACGTGGCTCTGGCCTGTTCCTCGAAGAGCGTCCTCTTAGCTAAAAGAATCTCAGCCGTTTCTACGGGCAGATCGCTATCCGTCGGTAGATTCGTCGCCGCAACCCGGAAGCCACCCTCGTCGGCGACGTAGAAAACCGACTGCAAGATACCGTGAGCGTCGACGTAGCTGTAAGATCCCCTCGTGACTCCATCGGGACCTTTGACTTCCTCCTTTGCCGAGGGTCCACCGGAGTAACTGTACGCGTGCTCTCCGGTTCTCGTGTCCTGAGACTGATGGTACACCGGAAGTGGATCCGCCAGATAGGCGTACGGCACTAGAGTCAACTGCGAGCACGAGGCCGAGCTCAGAATCGCCAGAAGTATTATCTGAAAATGTATTCCCCTTTCATTTATTTTCTTCGATCTCGTAAACGCTGGAATAATGGACGATAGTCGATAAGCCTTTCTTAAGTTTATCTAGAAACATCCTGTTTATTTCGATAATACGTTTGAGAGCTTTTAAAAAACATTGCTTCGATTCACTCGGCGAGGGCTTAAGTATGGATTTATCTCTCTCTCTCTCTCTCTCTCTCTCTTTCTCTTTCTCTACAACACCGATTGCGAATGAGAACAGATTTATTTGCTCGCCCGGTGGATTCTTCTCTTTTCTCGAAAAAAGTAGAAAGTTCTGGAGTGTCGTCGAGTCGTGCTCAGCTTTTTAGAATTCCTTTCGTGGAGAGGTCCAAGAGACACTTTCGGATTCAAGCTGGGTAGGTTGTCCAAAGAGAGAAAAAGAGAGAGAGAGAGAGAGAGAGAGAGAGAGAGAGAGAGAGAGGCGAATTTTAGGTCCGAGCGTTGACAGTACCAAGGGGGCTACTCTTTCCCTTGAACGCATGCCGCTTGGGGTGAGTTTATACTTGCATGAGTCTCCAGAGATTCAGCTCTCTTTACGACCCAATAAGACCCGTATAAATGTTCTCGGACCGAGAAAAAGATAGAGAGAAAGAAAAAAAGAGGAAAAAATCGAGAAACGATCTTCTTACAAATCGAATGCGATTCGATAACGATCCATAAAGAGATCCCTTTTAATGATCGATAAAAAACTTTTAAAAAACACACGGTCCGATGAAACTTTGTATATATCTCGTACATCATTATTCCTTCGCTCGATCTATTAATCCCATAGGAGGAAAACGTCGAGAGAGACGAAACATTCTGTGAATTTGAGAGAAATTAGAAGGGGGAACAAGATAGATAGATAGATAGATATATAGGATAGATAGATGGATGGATGGATGGATGGAGAAAGAGAGAGAGAGAGAGAGAGAGAGAGAGGGATGGACGTAATCAGCGGTCGAAGTTTCACGATCCCCGTGTACTCATATTTACACATTGCGGATGGCCGCACTCGTGATTGGAATAGCCGATGTTCGGTCGTCTGGATTTTGCGACGATTTACAGTTTATCCCCGTCGTATTTACTTGGTCATATATGTAGACTCATAGTTGAAATACGACGATATTTATATACGACGAATGTTACCTAGACTTTCCTAATTGCTAAAATATAGTTTCGCTTAATTAGAAGCTGTTGATTTATGATACCAAAGTCTCGACGGAAATTTTGAAAAAAGCAAAAGCAGTCGGAGAAATTTTCGAATACTTGTTTGAAATTGAATAACTTTTCTTAAAGTAACGCAAGTCAAGTTTGAAACTAATTTAGGATCGTTCCAAGTTCCGAGAAGAAAGTCAGAGGAAAGATCAAAAGACTCACCATTGGCTGCATCGTGTAACAAACTCGACTTCTCTTCCAACCTCCTTCTTCGAAGGACTGTTCGGATTATGCACCTTGCTTTCGATCTCGATTTGACTTATATACGTTGCCGAGACAAGAAGAAGTCGAGTACGATGACTTCGAACCAGGAACCAGGGGTATTCTCAGTCGAAGGACGAGCAAACGAGATCCGTTCACCGAATTCTTCCTTCTCGGTATCCCTCCATCCGGGATCGAAGATTCTGTCTCTTTCTCGCCTTCTCTCTCTCTCTCTCTCTCTCTCTCTCTCTTATTCTCTCGCGAGACTGGCGTATAGATTTTCTTTGTCGTCTTTTGCCGGCAGTCAAACAGAGAAATAAGACGAAGACGAAGACGAAGAAGAATCAAGCTAAAAGCAAAAACAAGAATATTCCTACTAATAGTAGCTATATACGCTCGATACTAAATTAATGTTATCGCGTTAACTTGTACCTATATTCCCTCTCGAAATAGCAACCAGCAATAATGACGATTAAAATGACGATAAAGGGAGCCTAATGAAGGTATTACGAAGTTATAATTACGCTTCGGATCGATAATAGTTAAACGGAGCCACGCGAGTTATCCTATTATATAATTTATCACATCCTTCCGAAACTTTCTATTAAGAGTTAACATAGATATTACTTATCTTCACGAGATCGTTCGTTTAATTGATATTAACGTTTAACGTTACCAAAAATTTTCTTCGTCGTGTTTCACGATATCTCCTTTTTCTATTTCTTTTTCTTCTTTTTTGCTTTACGAGATAATCATTACTCGGCTTTAAAGCGCTCGGCTATCGTGTTAAACCGCAAACGAAGTAAAAGAAGGACAAAGTCTGATCTCTTTCTCGAGTTCCTTTACTCTACCAGCTTTCCCGAGGTCGTTCGGTATGACTTTTGTTAACGACGAGTATATGGGACTTTTTATTTTATTTTCTTCGTTGTAAAGCTGCACGTAGGTAAGTACTTACATACTTACATTCGTCTACCTTTCATGGGCCACCAACGGTGCCATTAGCGTCTCCAAAAGTTGCTATACGTACGTAAATATAAAATGCAAATGCGAATGAGAGGTCGAGAATCTCGTCGAACGAATTAAACCTCGAGCGAAACAACTCTTCTCTATCCGTTCGTCTTTCTTTTCTTTTCCATTTTTTTTTTTTTTTTTTTTTTTTTTTTTTTAAAGAAATAGGTATGTAATTTGAACGAACCGAAGAATGTGGCTGATAGCTGAGTACATTTTCGAGTGTAAAAATGATCAAAGTTGAGATCGAGAGGTTGTCGAAGGCAAAGAAGCGACAGGACCGATCGAGAAAGAAGAAAATAATTCGTTTGTCCTTGACAGAAGTACGTACATATTGTACGTGATCGCGTAAATTGAAATCGTTTAGCTACCAGGAGCTTCTTTTCTCTTCTTTGCTTCTCTCTTTTCCCCATACCAAACAAGCGCAGACGGACGAGTATCTTTCGCCCTAACCGTAATAAAATCACGCGACCCTCGTCCTTGGCGTTATTCACCGTACCTGACCCGGACATAACGCTCGTACTTCGCGATGCAAGGTACTTACTTACTAGCAAAGCATATAATGCCGATCCGTGTAAAGTACGCGTGGAGGCGTGACCAATCTTCTGGAGAATTAAAGCCGAATTGATATTTATCTCTAGCCGAATGAACGTTTACCTATGAGATTCTTGTATCTTCGTTTTCGAAACTACACGTATAGATAGTTGGATATTCCTTTCTCGAAAGCAAGTACGACGTTGGTTTTTATGAGGGCGTTTAATGATTCCGTCGAAGGTCATCGAACTCGTAAAAAAGAAAATCCAAGAGTTCGTTTAGCGAGCGTGCTAGTGGATTCGATCCTTTAAAGGGTATCTTTACAGGGTCATTCGTCGTTGGAAAAGCTCGTGAACGCGAGCAGGAGTGTGTAGGTGGAGACAATCGGCCGTGTATCTCGTTCATACTCTTTCTTTCTCTCTCCCTTCCTCCCTCTTGCGAGAAGGAGCAGCGGCGAATCCGAAGCCATCTCACGGATGTCTATTTGTTTTCGCGCTACCAACGACTGGACAACGCGTACGTGGGAAGGGCTCGTGAGAGATGGCTCGTAGGCGAGGATAGCCGAGTCAAAAGCGTGGATAATCGGAGAATAGAATAACGTCGACGCTTTGAAAAAGAGGGTGTGGATATAAGAAAGATTAAAGAACTGCTAGGCGTGAATTAATGATAATGCCCTTAGGAACAAGACCGACCTATTGTTAGTTCAAGGTAATCCTATACCTAGCACCTTGGAAGAAAACGATCAATTATTATCTCCACAATTTTTGTCATCTCCGAAATTTTTTCAAATCGATATCGAGAACGAAAAGTCTTTAAAAAAAGGCTCTTTTCGTTCAAGGACACAGCGTTCTCCCTTATCCGTAGGATCCGAGAACGTAAGAAAGTCCATCCTGGTAGAAAGATCCAAGGACGGTAAAATGATTCGATTTAAAAATCGCGAAGAGCTCTCGCGGAGCACACCCACGTCCGCACCGTAGATCCGGTCACATATTTGTGGAGGTCGCCTTATGTCGTAAACAACGCGAACGTAATGCCGTCCAGTCGAGAGACCACACCCGGCGTACATACGAGCACATAAACACCGAAGAACCCTATCGTAACTGGTCGTTTTAGCGTTCGAGCTCGGCTTCGCATCGCTCGTCTTTCTTATATTTGAAACAGCGGGGTGGAAATGAAACAGGTACGTGAAAAATGATTATGAGAGAGAAAGAGAAAGAGAGCGAGGGATAATTACATCTATTTTCTCTCTTTTTTTTTTTTTTTCGATCAGTTAATTTATACACATGTACAGTTTTGATTGCTTTTTCTTTCTTTTTCATCGACTTCGTTGATTCATTGCTTTTTTATTGAATCGAGGAATACCAGACACTTTTATTATTATCCGTATAGTAAGCTTCATTCTTCAGGATCGACCATTATCGTGAGAATGTCCCTTTGCCTGACGACCGTCAGTTTTAGTGGACCGGAACTTTCTAACGCTTTGTATATATTCACAGCGGCTAATACGGGCACTTCGTTGACGTGCGTAATTATATCTCCCGCTTGCAAGCCACCACTATATCGATAAAAACAAAAAAAGAAAAAAAAAAGAAAAGAAAAAATAAAAGGAACGTACAAACGTTAAGGATAATGAGCAGCGATGAACAACAGTACATCGTGTTTTAATACTCACCAGTAAGCGGGAGAATCGACGATTACTCTCCAAACGAATACTCCGTGTTTGATCATCTCTAAGGCGGAGCCTCTTTTGTTTTGTAATTCGAAGAGAATATCAGGAGTAATAGTTAACATCGTTATACCCATGTATCTCCTTCTATGCGTTTCCATCGGTTCGGGAATTTTACCTTTAATGGAACGTTATTGTAATGGGAGCGGAAGGTTACATCGTTACAATCAAACGATTAAAGGTTACCTTTGTTTTTTCTACGTATTTCTGCTTTCCGCAAAAACTCTTTCGCATAATCTATAGGTATAGCGAAAGAAATACCCGCTGTAACTTTCATGGCATTTATACCGATCGCTTCGCCGTTTAAATTCACTAATGGTCCTCCAGAATTTCCAAACTAGAAATAAACGTAGCCTCCTATTACAAGAATATCGAGTATTGAATTGTTTTCTTCGTTTCATCGTAACTAACGGTAATCGCAGCATCGGTCTGAATATACGTCAGATTCTTCTTGTCAAGACCAAGTTCTTCGCTTGGTCTATTCGTACTGCTCACTATTCCGCTAGTTATCGTGTTACTTAACGAGAGAGGCGAACCAATAGCGATTACAAATTCTCCTGGCCTAATGTCGGACGAATTTCCCAATTTCATTACCGGCAAATTTGTCTGTAAATACAAACGCATCAAATCTATATTTATGCGATGTATATGCGAAAGCAATTACCTCCATTTCCGACAAGTAGGCATTTCTAATAAGACGGATCAATTATTCTCACAAATACTATATATACAAATATAAAGTTTGTCCAGAGATTTTACCTTATTAATTCTTACAGTCGCCAGATCGCTTTGCATGTCGACGTCCTCTATCAGGCCGGTATATACAGTTCCATCGTGTAGACGAACCTAGAAAGAATACATTTCCACAGAAGTAAGACAGAAGTATTCTCAAAAGGTATTCTTTAGCGGTAATATAACGTAACATTGTATCTACCTTCACGGTGGTACCACGTTTCTTAATCACGACATGAGCGTTGGTTAATATCAAACCGTCGGAGCCAACAATAAATCCACAGCCGTTACTAGCTGTGATAGGTCTCCCTGTGAACATATCTAATCTATTTTTAAATTAATTATTACAAAAGGTTTTAACGAAATATATCAGTCAACAGGATCGTATATAAAAAGAACAATTATGTAAAGGACGATGAACGACGAACGTGTGACATTTACTTACTTTTTTTCATCTTTGATCTCTATGTACACCACCGAAGGTGCTGATATTGCCACTACGTCCGCTATAAAATTATATTTCTCTCTGTAATCCACAAGACTCGGTGTAAAGATTGTCAGAGACTTGACGACAGGCATCCCAAAGGTGAAATCCCTGAATCGTTCGTAGAAATCATTTCTTTTTTTGTACAAGAAATAACCGATCCCCGAAATGACTAACGTATAGGTTAAAAAATGTTTTCCACTTCTGCCATAAATTCTGTTATCTCGTTGACACAAATGTTTACTTCTTACTTGATCCGCTTTAATGGAAACGACAGATCGTATGTGCGACAAGTAATCTTTTTTAAAAATACTAAAATATACGCGTAACAAGAGAACGGTCATTTTTAAATTTATTCAAAATTCAAGCAGTTCGGCATCTTTCGCTCGAAGCACACGCGACTTCAGCGACAGATGTGGACAAGATACGAACTAAAAGCTCAATAGAGAAAAACTGTTTTCGCCATGAATACTCTATCGGGTCGGTACATAAGCTTTCGTATAGATCATAAAGCGCCACGAAAATTTTTCTTTCCGATTAAAGTTATTCGTACGCAGCTAAAACTTATTTAAGCAGTCATTGCATTATTTGCGATCGAATGCACGTCATGAAAAAAATGATAGACATTACGAATATCCAAGAGTTGCAAAGATACATCCATGTATAATTAGTTTTTCTACGGATTACGACGCGAGGTATGTTTCTTATATCGAATGATACTTCGACGAATTCTGATGATCAAAATACCGGATTGAAAAATATTCTTAAATGCATCGAAATATTCAAAGTCGAAATAATTATAAACGCGTATGAGAAACAAGTAAGACTCTAATAAATAAATGCACTTACTATAAATCAAAATTTAATGAACCATTGACGAGTAAATCTTTGAAGAAAAGTTGCTCGCTCAATGCACTTTTACAAATTAATTACAACCGATCGCTCGTACCGACCTTCATCCTCCTTCGTCGGACCTTTCATCCTCGACGTGATTGAGTTGATCAGGGGGATTTAAAAATTTATTTGCTACTTAAAAAGTTCTGCGATGGTTATCGGAAGATTCGTTCGACGATGTAGGTTGAAAATTGAGAAAAGTTGATCCGTAAAAAAGTTCTTCCTTTCCGAACGATAAAATAGAAATCGTTGAATCTTCTATAGATAAGTTATCGATAGTACGTAAAGTTTAGGAAAACTGCATTATCGACGAGGAAACATTTTAAACGAAGCATGGATTTAAGCGTAATCGTTTCTATGCAGGACCGTATCGACGATACCAGAAGATGTCAGCGCTGTATCTTTTTTAACTTTGCTCGAAGAATTTAACGGACATCGTTTAACTGACGTCGTGGAGCGTGATCGCAGGAAATAAAAAAGAAAGCGAGATGGTTGATAATACATGACGAGGTAAGTAATCGTCGAATAATTAGTAAGACGACGTTACCTTAATCGATATACCATCGCGAGATTTCTTCGTCGCGATCTCAAGTTCGGCATCTTCCTAACCCCACAACTCGGAGGACCTTTCTTTGCGAATTATATAAGGTAGAATGAAATCGAATGAGATTCGCGAGAGGGATCTATCGGGTCTCGTTGGTTATTGGTCAAAAACCGTAGATTATTTTTTCCGTCAGGAGGTCTTTCCATTTAACGGAAGTCTCGTGATAAAATAGCTTGACGTATATAGACCAGAGACGACGGTCGAATTACGTCGCACGGATAATCCGGGTGAAACGCTTACCTCTCTTCGGGCAAAAGTGCGAGGGGTTTACGACAGAGGAAGAGAGAAAGAGAGAGAGAGAGAGAGAGAAAGAGGGAGAATAGGGAGAGAGAGAGAGAGAGAGAGAGAGAGAGAGAGAGAGAGAGAGAGAGAGGGAGGAACGCTTAATTGGCCCCGGGTAATTATTTTATTAAGTGAGAAGATGGCGGATGGAATGCTAAGAGAGAGAGGAGTACGTTGGTGCGGTCTGCCGGTATGGAAGAGAGGGCGTGTTGCTGCTTCGCGGTGGAAGGGAAACCAAGAGAGGTAGAGTCGGTGGGAGTTGGAGTGAGACCGAAGGTTTTGTAGTGGGGAAAGAGAGGGTGGTGCGGCGGCAGGTGACGGTGTGGAGAGCGTTTAAATACCTACGTACCACAGAGACGGGAATACCGCGGCACCGAGTTTTCCGTGTACGTGAACGCATTCGCAACGTATCAGGGTGTTCGCGTTTCTCTCACCGTCGCACATGGAACACGTATACGTTGTTGTCGGGAGGGTAGGCGGGCGGGCGGTCGCGCGTGCACACGCTCACTCGTATCTATGTGTGCGTGCGTGTGTACGTACGTACGTATATGTGTATGTATGTATGTATGTATGTATGTATGTACTCGTGTGGCTGAGCATAGGCGCGCGAGCGAGCTTTTGCCAGAGCATCGAGACGACGGGAAAGGACGATGGAAAATTGTCCTGGCTGAAGAAAGACAGGGATAGGGATGGATAGAGAGAGAGAGAGAGAGAGAGAGAGAGAGACAGATAGATAGAGAGAAGAAAGTCAGAGGGAGAAGTACAGTACGATGGAGATAAATAGATGGACGAAGAGATAGAAGAGGAGGAGAAGGAGGTAGCTTTCTCTCGGTCGCGAAGGAGGAACATCTATTACCCGGTACATAGGCCAGCGTGGCGGGGATATCGTCGAGGGTGGAGGGGTGCGGGCAAGAGTAGTCGAGCGGCAAATTGTCCGCCATCTTACCCACCTTATACCTTATCTCACACCCTCGCCGTAACCACCCTTACTCCGAATCCCACCACTACCGCGCTTCTCTCTCTCTCTCTCTCTCTCTCTGTCTGTCTGTCTATCTATATCTTTCTCTCTCTATCTTTCTCCGTACCTCTCCTTCCACACCCGTTCAACCCCCTCGCGAGCTCCTTTCCCGCTCGGCTCCTTTCTCCGACGCGCCTTCGCCTCGAAAGCTTTAGATTACCTACCCCTTATAAGCGCTCGTGTTGCCCATTTATTACCGCGACTCTTGCTAGACTACTACGACCAACGATAGTACGACCACACTCGTGATATCTCTTTCTTATAACGTCGAGCAAGAGTCTTCTTTTCTTCCGTGTATCTTCTCTTCGACGTATGCGTTTACCCGCATACGTATGTAACTACTCGTAGCTATTGTACGTACGTACGTACGTACGTATGTAGGTAGGTAGATACATAGCTATCTCCTCTTCTCTATTCGTCTCTCTATGTGATACATCAGCGATGAGCGTAGCTCGCTCTCGTGAGGAGCTCGAATAACACGATTAGTCGAGTTTACAGAGAATTACGCGTACCTCCGCAACGAGGAGTCACCGATTCGCTATGGCAGCGAATCGGAATCCGTTTAATACCGACTACGCGTACTACCTATCTCTGACGTTTTCATTAACGACGAATCCGCCGCCGCCGTTGTCGTCGTTCTTTTTATTTTTTTTTATTTTTTTTTTTTTTTATTTTTTTTGTTCACTTTTTTTCTCTTCCTCTTCTTTTTATTTCTATTCGCTTCTCGCACGAGACCGTATGCGATCGCTGTTTTAAGCTATCTGCCCGGATCCGTTGTAAAGCTGTTTAAAGGAAAATTATGCTCGGACGTATTAATCGTTAGGAAATAATGTCATCCGTGAGAAAATCGGCAAGAAAGGAAAAAATAGAGAAAGAAAGGAAAGAGACAAGAAGGAAAAAGAAAAAAAAGAGGAAAAAGAAAAGGGATGGAAGGGCGAGCCGTGGTCGAGAACTCGGTCGATGAAACGTTTCCGCAGGGAATGCGGGACGGAAAAAACAAGAAGAGCGAGAAAAAAGAACAGGAGATAAAAATTGGAGGAAAGAAAAAAGAAAAGCAAGAACGGGCGCGAGAAGAGCGTCCGGGGGTTGAGCGAGAAGGAGCGGGTGGTCCAGGAAGAGAGAAAGAGCGAAGGTACGAAGGATAAGGAGAGGAAGGGGGTGAGCTGAAAAGTGCGACGCGGAGATGGCATTCTGCGTTGTAAAGTTTTGCGAGTGGCCGCAAAAGCGAGATCGCGCGCGCACTCGTGAGGAAGAGAGAAATAGAGATAGAGACAGAGACAGAGAGAGAGAGAGAGAGAGAGAGAGAGAGAGAGAGAGAGAGAGAGAGAGAATCGGTTGACGGGTGGTTGCTTCGGCCCTGTTCTCGTTCGTTTCCTCTCAATTCGTCGACGAGCAAGGACGGGAAAGCGAAGAAGGAATAGTAGGATGAGAGGAGTAGAATCAAGTCGGATGGGTGAGTCGAGAATATCGAGAGAAAGAGAGAAAGAGAGAGAGAGAGAGAGAGAGAGAGAGAGAGGGAAGGAGGGCCGGGGAAGGGGGTGGTGGTGGTGGAGATTCGCATGTCGAGAGAGGGAGAACGGTATTAGCGGGGGAGAGTTGCCACGAAGAGATGAGGAGTCAGGAGGATACGGCCGAAGGAGGGTGCAAATAATAACAATAATCATATTTCCCGGCAACATGGCCGCTGAAAGAGGGTGGGCGCGCAGCCTGGTCCGTTGTAGGAGGGAAACGAGGCTGCTAAAGCGAGAGGGAGAAAGAGGGAGGCTGGCTGGCGGTCTGGCTGGCACAGAGAGGAGAGGGATGAAGGAGGAAGAGGAGGTGAAAGAGGAGGAGAGAGCCAGCCAGGGTTATCATAATATTACAAACCACCGCCGCAGGGCCGTATCTATACAAACGCTCGTAGTAGTACTACCTCGTTTTCACCCGGTCTACCTCGTAGCTAGAGAGAGAAAGAGAGAACGAAAGAGAGAGAGAGAGAGAGAGAGAGAGAGAGAGAGAGAGAGAGAGAGAGAGAGAGAGAGAGAGAGAGAGAGAGAGAGAGTTAACGATAGCTAAGTCCCCGCACGCGATTCGCGCGAATTGCCGCATTCGGCAATTGTCGCGTTGTACGCTTCTACTCCTACTCCTCTTTTTCCTCCTTGCTCCTCCTCTCCTTCTTCCTCGCCTCCCTGGATACGATCCCGTGGAAAATGTATACCCACGACGTAACATGGCTTTAGTTTCCACGCCCAGCTACCAGCTAGTAACGACGCTCTCGTTCTCCTTTTCTTTTCTTCTCGCCCTGCCATCTCCTTTTATATTTTTTCTCTTTCCCTCTCTCTTTTTCTCTCTCTCTTTCCCACTTTCTTCCTTCTTTTCTCTCCTTCCATTCTTCTTTATTTCTTTTTCTATCTATCGTTCGACTCAGCTATTTACTCGAGAAACGCAATCGTGAGACCTCTCTCTTTTTCATCCTTTTCCATTTCCTCTCGTTCTCCTTCTCCTTCTCCTCCTCCTCTTTCTCCTTCTTTTTTTTCTCTTTATTCCCTCTCTCCCTCCCCTCCTTTTCTCTCTTTCATTCTCATCGTCGATACGAACGAACGCTCGAGAAAAATAATTACATATACACTTCGTAACGCGTTTGCCCTTTCGCGTCGCACACATGTATGTAGGTATACGTAACACGCATAAAAACGTACCATAACTTTCTCGTTCTCCTATTTTGACGTAATATCGAAACGACGCTCTCGTTGTTCCCGAGATACGGGCGCACGAGAACGATTGTTCTCGATCGCAAGACCAGCATTTTTATTCGCGTCGCGGGATACCATATCCGGTCGAAAATTTTCAAGCGGATTTTTCGACGATTGCTTCGAACGCTTTTCACCTCCTACGTGTACTTTTCCTCCTCTTCCTCCTCCTACTCTTCCTATACTCTCTCGTCGTCCTTGTTTGTTGCGGTTCGACATCGTCGTAGTTATTCGTTTCAACCCTTAGAAACGTGAGTTCGGTACCGATTGTTTCGAGAATTCGTATTTTGCTTTTTTCTTTCTTTTTTTTTTCTTCTTTTTTTTTTTTAGTCAATTCTCCGTTACTGCGAATTAAAATACGCTTGAAAAAGCAAAGAGCGTTACATTGTCGACAAGTTTTTGCACTATCGTTCATCATCGTATCTTTTTTTTTTTTTTATTTGTTATAAACCTAGTATCTACGTATCTACACGTACGTAAAGGAGATAGAAATTCGTCGATGTGTTCGATGTAAGTCGAGCAATTGAATAATAATCCGAATTTTGGTTACTAATGAAATGCTTGATTCCGACTAACGCTTTGCGTAACTTCTTGAAACGATCTCGCGTCATTAGTATTTGTAATATTTCTTTCGAATCGTTTATGTGTTTACGATCTACGTCGTTCGATAAACAGAAATTGATCGCGATGTTTGTTTTACTAGTACACGTCGAATGTCAACACGGATCCGCAGTTCGTCTTGGTTTGCCTTTACGTTCGAACGTCTTTAACGTTTCTCTATTCCTTTCATACGTGTATACGTACGTACGTGTATATACCGGATGAGTACGTTTTCCCAACAATATTATTTCATATACATTTACATATTTTATTCTTCGTCGTTCCTTCGCAACGTTTCGATAAACGGACCTATGTACGTATATATTTGAAACGATCGAATCGGATTTACGTGTAATTTATTTCGTAAATTAATGCTTCATTAGATCGTATAAACGTTTTGTAATTATCAGCTAGCGATCGTTGATCTTTGCGAAACACATTTTTCACGATGAACGTTTACGCACGTTTATTACGTTTATCGTTTTGACACCGTAATAAAATTCTTTATCCGTTTCGAAGACTATTTCGACGAAAAATCACAATAATCTGATTTTCCACCTTCGAGGGTTTCCCTCGAAGAATTCGTATAATCCTCGACAAGAATAGCACGCGGTAATAACACGGACAAGTTCCTTAACTAGTTTCACTCTACTTAATTACTAATTAGTATCTTAACTACTCGCGTCGAAGGGCATCACCGCGAATATACAAAGAATAGAACGTCATTTTCAAGGAGAAGGAAGAGAGAGAGAGAGAGAGAGAGAGAGAACGGGCGGAGACAGCGAGTCTGCGGAAGAACCGTTCGGCTTAATTTCATCCAGATGTTCGAAAACCTTCGAACGGTTCGTTGACTTTTCCGCACGGAACCTCGCCATGTTCACCCCTTTTAATGGTTCTCTTGGATGTCCTTGCCGACAAACTCTAGTCCTCTTCGAGTCTGGCGGAAAATTTTCTTAGAGGAAGAACGGACGTTCTCTCGAACGATTGCGTCGATCACGATTTGACCGTTTTGTCATTTTAAAAAGTTAATCCACCAAACGATCGATCGATAGCAATTTTCTTCCGTCGTAAGAAATCGTTCGAGTCATTGAAAACGATCATGTACATTATTTCAATTTCAGAGATAGCAAGAAATCGTCGAGCGGAGGGAGTCGGTTGAAAAAAAATGGAGCGATCGAAACGTCGCGTTGCGGTTCTAAGGCGACAAAGGGCGAGAGAAAGGGAGGTAGAGAAAAATAAAGAAGGAAGGAAGGAAGGAAGGAAGGAAAGAAAAAGAAGTGGTCGTATATAGATTTCAAAGTGGCACCGCGAGCGCATCACGGACGAGAAAGAGAGAGGGGTGGTCGAGAGGAAAAGGGAGGAGGTTTAGGTCGAGATCGAGGATCGGCCGGCGGGTAAGTGTGATGCTTCGAGGAAGAAGAAGAAGAAGAAGGAGGAGGAGGAGGAGGAGGAGCGGAGAGAGAGAGAGAGAGAGAGAAGGAGCAAGCTGGAGGTGGAGACGAAGCTGAGGGTGGTGATGGAGGAGACGATGGTGGAGGAGGAGGTGGAGTAAGGGGAAAGGAAGCACTTAAAGAATTATCCGAACTCGCAGGAGGGATGGGATTCCTCGCCAACACGTGCACCAGTTCTCAGGCCAACACCTAATACCTACTAATACCGTGCCGTGTATCTATCTACCCTTTTACCGCTCTGACGCGAATCCTACGAGGCCAGGACTACGGAAAGAGTAAGTAGGGTCGTGTTTATAAGTGGATACCTACGTAGTGGCAAGGACGGTGGGCGGCCTGTGGACCGTCCCAGGACAACCGAATGCTCAAGCAGGAGGCTGAAGGGTCACGCGTGTCCCTTCTCTAAAATCGTCATAGGCTTCTTGCTTTTGAAAAGAAATTAACTACATCGTCGATACCCGACGTACGTCTTGATATAATTATTCTTTGAGATTCTTTGTTTTAAGAGTATTAAAAATCGGAGAGGCAACTTCTGGTTTGAAGAATCTTCGGTTCTTCGTTTTCTCATCTACTCGACCAGCTTCTCTGTCTCTTTCTCGTCTTTTTTTGAAGAACCTAGGAAAGACAGAGATAGAAAGAGAGCGAGAGAGAGAGAGAGAGAGAGAGAGAGAGAGAGAGAGTTGGTAGACGAAGAAGAAGAAGGATGGACGTTGGTAAAAGAAGCGAATAGTTGCCGCACGTGTTGCCAACGCATTCCCCGACAAATTGACTTCAGACCTCGACTCGCTCCGCGACCGTCCGTCCCCTCCTCGTCAACGACAGGGTGCCCTCACGAAAAGCATCCCCTTCCATCTTCTCCTCCTCCTCCTCCTCCTCTACTTCTACCTCCTCTTACTTCAACGACGACGACGACGACGACGACGACGACGCCTTTATTATTAGCTCCGACGAAGCTAGTTAACCGAGTTAGTTAAGTGAGAATTATTATTTAGCTGCCTCCCCGAGTTCATTCTCTCCATCCCTCTCCCTCTCTCTCCCTCCCTCTCTCTCTCTCTCTCTCTCTCTCTCTCTCTATCTATCTATCTATCTATCTCTCTCTTTAGCTATTACTCCTCCTTCGCGAAGAACTTGAATGGAAGTCAACTCGGAACCACTGTGCCATCCATCCGTTTCACTGTATCTTCTCCTCCCCCTCTTCATCCTCCTCCTCCTCGTTTTTTTCTGTCTCTCTTTATCCCTCTTCTTCTTCTTCTTCTTCTTCTTTTCCTTTCACTCCTCCCACTCGCGCCGTCTTATTTGTCCAGGAGGATCGAGGTGTCGAGCACTTTACGATTTCCGACTACTTTTCCATGCCGTTACTTTCGTCTGCCTTACGACCGGGCTCCTTCGGAAATCGGAGCAAACGAGAAAGAGAGAAAGAGAGAGAAAGAGAGAGAGAGAGGGAGAGAGAAAAAGAGAGAAACTGTTACGACGTTTGCGATTTGGATCATCTTGACGATATTTTGATTGAGATGATCTCGTTGTCTGGCTCGTGAACGGAACACGTCGACTAACAGAGAAATATCTTCTCAACGATTTTTCATCTAGCTATATTTATTTTCCCAAACGACTTAGAAATTATAATTGTCGTATGTTCTCGCAATCGTCTGATATTCGAGCCAATATAAAATTGGCCAACAACGTTGACTTAAATCAACGTGTGTCAAGTAATTAAGCCAGATTAACTCTGAAAGTATATTTTCACATGGAAGAGAAGAAAGAGAAAAAAAGAGAGGAAGAGAGAGAAAGAGAGAAAGTAAAGATCGATTTGGCTAGGAGTTACTATTACTACTACTACTAATAGTAGTAGTAATACTAGTAATAGTAGTAGTAGTAGTACTATTACTCTACTTCGCGATAACTCCTTTCGCGTTTCTCTCCTTGTAACGCTCGTTATTTCCGTCCATTAAGGTTCGCATTAAAGCAGTACTCCGTTCTAAGCCGATTTAGATCGACGGCATGTAGATGAAGGCTGGGGATTCGACTCGAAGTATGGCAGAAAGGAAAAGAGCAAGAGAAAGAGAAACAGATACCTATAGATAGAGACAGGTTGTAGGATACAGGAGAAGTTGGATACCGGGCGATCGTCGAAAATAATTAGGAAGAATGAATCGTATCTAATTAATCGTTAAATTTATTTATGCTTTATGATTTTTAGACGGATACTATTTCTCTTGACGATTTGTCAATCAATATCCGGGTTATGAAAACAAAAATTGATAATCTTACGATATTACAAAATATTTTGTAATCGTAGGGTGCGCGCGTAGAAATGATTAAAAACATTAAAATGCTCGGTCTTGGAATTTTTTATGCTTAAAACAAAAACGGATAGATAAGCTGATGTATATGTGTATATATATATATATATGTATGTATGCATTTATGTATGTAGATAGATAGAAATAGATAGAGACAGGCGATTTTGACCGGTTACGGTTCATCGAGAATCACTCAGCTTTTCTCAAGTCACGCAGAAGTCGACGTGGATAAGACGATACCGAGGAAATCCTCTTGGATTCTGTGCTTTTTCGAGTCAGTGGGATAAGGTCCAAAGAGAGAGAGAGAGAGAGAGAGAGAGAGAGAGAGAGAAGAGAGCGAGAGACAAGGACAATCGATGCTCTTATCTGGTCTCCGCTACGTCCTAACGATTACTCGCTCGGTTGTATATAGGTAATGTGTATAAAAGGGAAGAAGTGGAATCTCAGAGTGCTTCGAAAATCACGATCTACGCTTCCGAAAGGGCAACACCGAATTATTTGTTACTCTTCTCGTCTATATTTATTTTTGTTTGAGTTGTTTTTTTTAATTAGATTTTTCTTCCTTTTTTAAATTTTCTTTTTTTTTACTGAAAAAGAATTTGTCATTGTATCGTTGTACGTTCTTTCTCTCTTTCTCTCTTTCTCTTTTTTTCACTCGAAGAAGAAGAAGAAGAAGAAGAAGAAAAAGAAGAAAGTAAAAATAAAAAAAACAAAAAGGTAAAGAAAAGATAACGAGATAATTTCAAATATTCGCGCGTTAAAAATCGACTTCAGGTAGAAGAAACAGGATACTCAAAGCGGGCGTCGATGGTGTATAGTTGTAGTAGCGGCTACCATAGCGAACCGAATTCCCGTGCAAACAACTTAATTAAGCTTTTGAACTTTTAATACAAGCACCGCGACCAAAGAGTCTTTAGTCTCGCTACAGAGGAGGAGTCGCATGCATACGGAAGCAGTAGAGTCGGGCGTTGAGAGTTGCGAGCAACGTGTCAAAGAGCGAGAGAAAGGGAGAGAGAGAGAGAGAGAGAGAGAGAAAGAGAAAGAGAGAAGAAAAAGAAGATAAAAATATAGTGAAAAAGAAGAAATAAATGGACGACAACGTCCGAGGAGGAAATTTTCATTCGTTTTATTTAACGCAACGACCGACGCAGAGGACGATGCCTTTACTTTTTGAGTTTCAGTTTAAATGCTGAAATTTATTTATATTTCTCTAATGTGTTTTCTCTTCTTTTTCTTTTTTTTTTTTTTATTTTTTAGTCTTTTTCTTTTTTCTTCTTGTCTTTTTCCTTCTTCCTCTTTTTTTTTTTTTATTGAGATCGCATACGTCAACGAAAGAAAAAGAAATTTGTCACGCTTTTCGCGAGCCAAATCGATTTGTAACTTATGCAAATAATATGATTCACGTGTTACGCGTTTTACTGCATTTGTAAAAAAGAAAATAGAAAATATTCGAGGATTCGAAATACGAAAAATTTACACGATGCTCTCTGGCTCGTTAGCATCTCAATTTTATCAAAAAAAAAAACATTACAAGTGGCGATGTAATTACGACCACATTTAGAGATAAAGAGAGAAAGAGAGAGAATTGATTTCATGTGTATATTGATTGATTTCTAGAGAAAAACATTGCATATATTATAATACAAATGTCAAGAGTTCGTAATAAATATTAAACGTCGGCAAACGTTTCACAAAATCATCCAGGATAATCCGCAAAGGTGAAGATGATCCAGAAACGACCTCGATTAGTATTAGAAGCTACGTACTAGCGCGAACAAGATCGTTCGAGCATGGTGATTGCCCGTACGTCGGCACTAATTTACGTGATCATCGTTCGGTCCTCTCAACGAGGCAGACGCTTTCCTCCCGGATGGTGGACGTCCTCCCGGACACGTTCTCGTGGTGGGAGACCGACATAATCGAGAAACGAGGAAATTTTGGACGACGAGAGAAACTCTAGAGGAAGGAGAGAGAGAGAGAGAGAGAGAGAGAGAGAGAGAGAGAGATGGATCGTTGAAAGAGGGATAAAGAGAGAGAGAGAGAATGGGGCAAAGGGGAAAGAGGAGGAGGACGACGAGTGGGAATAGGGATTCCATTATTTAACCGAGGTAGTTTAGGCGAGTATTAGGGGTTTGAGTTTATGACACCCCTCGGCTGCCCGGATTGCCTATTAATACGATATGAGCCTCGCTGTACCAACGCTTCTCTCTCTCTCTGTATCTCTCTCTCTCTCTCTCTCTCTCTTTCTCTCTCGTCTTTCTCTCCCACTCTCAACGCCATACACGTTTTTTCGGTCTTTTCGTTTCTCTCATTTTTCACCCACCTTCGCCAGTCTCTCGAAAATTCGCCGTCCGTGAAATATTCAAGCCTGACTTTTTCGATTTTAAACTCGAATTATCTCTTTCTCCATTCGAATTATTCCATTCGAATTTGTCGAGAAAATCGTAGCAGGTTGGTCGCACGATGTAAAGGAAGAGGAAAGTAACGGATAAACGAAGAACGTCTCGACTCCTCGAGTAAAGATCCTTCGAGAAAAGTATCCGGAACGTCGGACGAGAGCAATGAGCGGAAACAGGAGCGCGCAACCCCCACACGATTCCCTTTGGCGAGTCGCTCGTCGATCGTTTTCTAATTTGCCGTGCAAACACTCGCTCGGCGGTCGAAGCCTCGGATTGGAATGAGTCGGTACACGGAGAGAGTAGTTCGATGTTAGAAGAGAAATCCATCCATCGCTAAAGTGTGTGTTTCTATGCGTTCGTGTGTGCGTCAGTGTGTGCGTGTGCGTGTGTATATACGCGCGCGCGCGAGAGTGAGAGAGAGAGAGAGAGAGAGAGAGAGACAGAAAGACTCGGAAACTCGTGGCTTCTCCAAAAGCCCACCCCCCGTTTACCCTCTCTCCCTTTACCGGATAACATTCAAAGTAAGTACTGGCAAACGATCGACTCCCCTCCCCGTCGTTTACGCGCATTCGTCCCGCTAGGTGGTAGCAGTTAGGGGTAGGTTCGCGCGCGCGCCTAAATGATCAGCGCGAAGGACGTTAAGGGGCCCTTCTTCCCCGGTGTAAAGACGGTTTCGCGTGCCCTACCCTGCCACAAACGCAATGCCTCCGAGGTTCCTTCTCCTTCTCCGTCGAATAGACTCTATACACTGCGTCATCATGCGAACGTACGTATATAGGTAGAGAACTCGCGCGGTAACAACGTTTCTCTGTGTCCGTTTATACGTGATGCGTCCGTTTATGTGTTGGTCCGCTGCACGCGAGTAACAGAAGGTAGATCTCTCCCGGGAGACTCGACGCTTGTTTGCGCTGCTTATCATCGGTTCCCATTAATATTAAACCGCATTCAACGGACGAAGCCGGCCGGCCACCCCACACGATTCCGCACCAACACTTGGACACTCGTTGCTCGTGTCTCTTGTGCCAAGTACGCGTGCGTGTGAGTACATTATACTCTCGGTTCTGCCGTTGCCGTTGCCGTTGCCGTTGTCGTTGTCGTTGGTATTGCCGTTGTTGTTGCCTCGTCGTGGTAATAGGACGGTGCCGACGTGTAAATCTGCGTTAGGTAAAGGTACCAACGACTACGAACCCTTTCGATGTATATTTCTTATTCTCTTCGTTCTTTTGTAACCTTCCTATGTGTCGCTCTTCGTTCGTTTTGCTTGGCTCTGGTAGAAGGGATGAGAAAACGAATGGAGAGTAGTGGGGGTAGTTACGAGGGTGCTCGATTTTCACCCTTTGTTTAATCGCTGGCTACGGAGTCGACTACATTAATTTAATACCCCGCGTCCGCAAACGAGGCTGATTCGAAAACAAAGGGGAGAACGGCTACGATCGTCCAGATCCCCTCTCCCTTCGCCTTTCGTTCTTCGGCCACGCGACCGAGAATCGCCGTTTTCGATACTTTTTTTTCCCTCTCCTTCCGGTAGAAGGAAAGTGGACTTTATTCTAATCGCTTTAAGTTATTCTAACGTTCTAATTTTTTTTTCTCTTTTCTTATATATTCGCACGAAAACACACATCCGTCCACGCGCATTCACGCGTGTATATATATATATGTATATATATATATTTGTAGGTAGACGTGTGCATGTAGATATTTTTCTCTCATTTCGAATTCATCATTTTTACAAAAGTAGGAAGCTGCATCATTTTCAACGTACGTGGAAAGAAATTTTGAAATACAAGTGGAAAGAGGGAGGAGGTTATGGCTGAAGCAGTAGCGATAGGGAAAACTGTATTTCGGAAAAGAGCAAAAACCGATATTCGCTTTTTCATGATCTCGTGGAAGGTTAAAATTTGACGAACAATGCGGAGTTATCGGCTTTATGCAGCCGATATCGCAAACAAGCGTGCGCGAGCGTGCAAAGCGGAACGCGTACACCATCGCGTGACTTTCAAATCCGTTTTTCTCGAAGCCTCATTTTCCCCCGACTGATTCCGAAAAATGCGTCTCGTTCTACGCGTCAGCCTGTTTCAACGGAGTACCGTTCGATCCACGTACACATTAATTTTGTTAATGAACGAAATATTATAAAATTGATAGGAGAAATGCAAATAAATATTTTTTTCTTTCTTTCTTTTTTTTTTTCAATTGCAGAAGAGAATAAAATTTAATCAAGGAATATCTTTTTTCTGTTTTAAAGCTCTAAAATTAGCCTGGTATTCGATGACTGCGTGACGCGAGATAAACTAAAAACCGGTACCCTCCATTAAAAACGTAATTAGTAGGAAGAAATATGTCTCGAGCTTATTCATGCGTGTCACTTTCTCTCGTGGAAGACTCACAAAATTGGAATGTTTTATTTCTTTTTTTTTCCTTTTTTTTTTTTTATTCTCTTTTAAAATGGTCGATTTATATTTTAGCGAAGCCTCGTCAAAGGTGATATCGTTTTTCCATTACATAGAGATGCGTTGAAAAATAGTTTCTATTTTTTTTTGGGCAATCTTGTTGGTAAAATTTCTACGGAGAAGGCTACGCGTAATAGAAAGCCGAAAGGGGGTGGATTCGAAAGAGGGTCGATCGACTCTCTCTCTCTCTCTCTCTCTCTCTCTCTCTCTCTCTCTGCCAATGGTAGGCGGAATTGCGATCGCTTAGAGGCCAAAGGACGATTCAATTAGGATCGACCGAAGCGATCCTGTATTTCGGCTCGCTCCCATTGACCGTCCTTCTTGTCGGTCTCTCTTTCTCTCTCTCCCTGTCTCTGTCACTCATTGGAGGAGGAACAGTTCCATGTATAATCTTGCCCGATCGGGAGCACTCGAGCGTGTTTCGACGATTAAAGCGCTTCTCGATAACCACCCACATCGAAACACGGTATTTACGAGAAAGCGACGATTTAGCAAGAGGACTTTAATTATCTCTCTCCGTTACAATGAGTCCTATACTATTCCAATCGTAATTTCATTTTAAAGGACACTTTCATTCAGGAATAAAATTGACGTCGATATTAATTACTATCGACTTGTTCTAATTGATTCAAGTCACGTAATGGTTCAATAGAAACCTAAACTTAAAGATCTTTGTATCGACGAAAAAGAAAAAAAAGAAAAAGGGAAAGAAGAGAAAAGGGCAAAAAGAAAACGTGAAATAGAAGAAACGAGAGAAAGGAAGAAGAAAAAGAAGGAAAAAAGAAAGAAAGAAAAAAGAGAAGGAAGAACGGTCGCGAAGGGGCAGCCAATTTCTGGTCGATCGGTTCCAACGTGTCTCGGACCGCCTCCTTATACTGGCCGCGGGTACGCGCGAGCGCACGGATGGGGTGACATCTCATTAGGGAGACAAATTGCTTCGTCTCTCTGCTCTCGGTCCAGCTCTCATCCTCCTCTTCTCTTTCTCCTCTCACCTACCCTCCTCTTTTCTCTCTCTATCTTTTTTTCTCTTTCTATCGTCTCACACGAGCATTTTCCCTGTCGTATCGAAACGTGCACACGAGCACGGTCTATAGATAGACTCTTTCTCTCTCTCTCTCTCTCTCTCTCTCCCTCTCTCTCTCTCTATTTCTCTCGTGCGCAGCACGCGTGTCTCGAAGAGGAGAACGCATAAACGAAACGTTCTTCCTCGTCTTCGTCATCGTCGAGGACTTTATACCGCATCCAAACCGCATATAGGTATATACTCTAACCACCTAATATCGAGCAGCAAACAGAGAGACAGACAGAGAGAGAGAGAGAGAGAGAGAGGGAGCGTGTATACATGTATCTAATACGTGCATAGAAGAGAGAGAGGGAGAGAGAGAGAGAGAGAGAGAGAGAGAGAGAGAGAGAACGCGACTCTGCGGCTGGTAGTTGCCGGCGGCGGCGTGGAAATGTATTAGGGCTCGCATAGCTAAACTAATTGGTTAAATCTGTTGGGCCGCATAACTGGGAGGCTAATTGGGTGATTTCCTGACAAATTATATCCACCCCGACGACTACGCCTACTCGCTAGCGGGACCGTTTGTCACTTGACACTTTGAAAAGGCGAACGTCCAAAGAGCGAACGAGCGGACGAACGAGAGCGTGTACGACGAGATGGATATGGGAGAGGGAGGAGGAATGGGAACTTGGAAGAGGAGGACGGTGATAGGGAGTATCGAAGAAGAAGAAGCGAGACGGGACGCTGGTCCGAGTTTATTCGCGCTTCCTTTCTTAAGAAAATCTCTGCGAGAACGAGAAACCGAGGGCGAGAAAAAGAGAGAGAGAGAGAGAGAGAGAGAGAGAGAGAGAATTATAGAGTCGTCTCTTGTAGACGACGAAGATCTTACGAATGGCATCGCACTTTGGCCTCTTCCTCTACGACTCTCGAGTCTGCCATCACGGGAGATTATTTTTACTAACGAGCCGCGATAGAGAGCGCGATCGTAAGTTTCACACAAAATTGCGACCGAGCAGCCGCTTAATACGCCCTAGTAGTCGTAGAGAATTCAAACGAGCGAGCTGGCGCTTCCCTCCTCCTCCTCCCCCTCCTTCTCCACCTTCTCCTCTACCACCGACATCTTCTTTTCCCTTCGCTCTTCTTCCTCGTCCTCGAGTTCGCTCACTTTGGAGAGCAGATCTGGTGGTGGTACTGCTCCTGGATGTGGAAGAGTTACGATCGAAGCCGCGAGCTTTCTCTGAAACATCTCGAGCGACGATTCCGCCCGGCGTTTTTCGTTGCTCCTTTTCTCTCGTATTTTCTTTCCGAAATCCGCTCGGCTAAAAGAAAGAGAGAAAGCGATGGAGAGTCGAAAGCAAGTCCTAGCATATTTCCGCATTTCACGGAAAATTTATCTTCGAAGTCGCGTATAAAGATTTCGATTCATGGACGATCGGCAAATCGGTCGATTGTTTTATATCGTTTTCTACTTCCCCTTTGATAATTCATCCTTTACGTTCTCGTTTATAATCTCGTTCTATGAATTTAATTCGCCAAAATGAGGAATAAAATCAAAGTCCGAGATCCCTTAAATAAGTCACGAAATGAATTATCGTCTTGCGGAGGACGACTTGTTTCACGCGAAATTAACTCGCCGTTTGGTGCTTCCTTCGCAAATCGGCGTTTCCTTCGGCATCGTTCTATGACGCATAATCACACACTCGAGATGGAAAGAGAAAGGACATAGGTGAGACTCGGCATTCGAGTGGATCGGATCGCAGTTAGGGATGGCGAAGAAGGGAATCTTTTAATTTGACGCGCCATAAAGCACGGCCCAACCGATTCTCTCTCTCTCTCTCTTTATCTCTTTTGCTCTCTCCTTCTCTCTCTCTTCTTCGTTTCACGACTATGGTGTGACAGTTGGTACCGGTATTGTATATGATATCGTGGAAGGGCCCCATGGGAGGTCACGGCTGACACCGTAGCCATGTCGTATCGCTGCAATAATAACGCGTAAGCGATACCCGTGCCACCCCTCGTTCTACCCCATCCAACACCCCCGACGCGAAGAGACCCCTTCTCTCCACTTTACTCCGCATCTAATGCGATATATAATGTCTCTTATTGCACATATTGTATACACGTACACGATATAATAGTCACGGTAACACGCGCGAATTATATCCGTGTAATCACCTACTTTGGCTACAATTTCCTTCTTTCATATTCGCGATCGATCGAGTCAATTTTTGTTCAATTTCGAAAATACATATATTTGAAGTAATATATCGACTTTTTATTCGGTACGCGAGTACCTACGAAAATGTATTCGAATTTTCGGAATATAAATATATAGCTATACGTATTTCGATATATCGATTCGATAATATAGTTTAATTATTATTGGTAATCGTCGTTCAATAGCCCGTAAGAGACGGTAATTGCGTGCGATAGGAACGATATTAACGTGTAATCGCTAACGATTAACATTTATGCGATTACACACGGCACGTCATTATATTGGCCGTTGAGAGCGTACGGCCGTGGCGGGTAAGGGGAAAGGAAAACTGCCGGGATATAAATGGGAATTAGTAGAGCATTTGCGCGAACAAACGAGCACGTTCGTCAATGTGTTTGTGTATTCCTCTGCTACTCTACGTGTGTTTACGTACGTATTCTCTCTGTCTCCGTTCGCGCATGGAAATGTTCGTTCTCTTCGACTACAACGATAGAAATAGAGGAAGAATCGTTCTTTACAAAACCTCTCGTCTCGTTTTGTAGCCGATTATGAGCTCCCTTAAATTCTCTCCTATCTCCGAGCTTTGCACCTACTTAGCGTGCGACATGGAATACTAACTCGACTCATTAACGAAATTTTACTGGGATCCGGTCTACCTCGAAGAGCTGCTTGATTGCTCGATGTCTACTGAGAGAGAGAGAGAGAGAGAGAGAGAAAGTTCAACGTTTCGGAGAACTAATAAATGGAAATATTCTAGTTAGAATATCATGTAACCTTATTTTTCTCCATATTATCTGACATCTCAAAGCAAAAAAAAAATATTGAACGCGAAACTTGCTTCGAAAGAAAAAAAAAAAAGGAGGTAAATATCTTTGAGCAGGGCACTAAAGACGATAATAATTTCGACGAGGACACGAAACGTTGAACGTCCAAAAGAAAATTGTTGCGACGACGCAACTCGAATTCTCGTGATCGCGAATTGAGCTTGCGAATGGAGTACGACGTTTAAAACGATCAAGCGGCTCGCTAATAATGTATGCCACTCATTATGCGCACGCATCCTTTTCGTCGCAGCGTAAACTCGCTTTACGTTAGCCGCCGCGTGATTTACGATTAATTAAGCGCCGTTACCGCACCACCACGTCTGCGAGCCATTTACTTTTCGACCAACCCCTCTGCGACCCACCAGCCCTCTCGTCATCGCAACACGATCGAAAAGGAAATTCAGCAAAACCACCAGCGACGAATAAAATGTTTCTCTCTCTTTCTCTTTCTCTCATTCACTACGTGAAGAATTCATTTTCACCCTTGTTACACGTGATTTCTTTTACTTTGTTAGGAACTTTGTGAGTTCTAATTAGGGTAAACGATCGATCGATTCGACTGTGCAATATAAAAAAAAAAAAAAGGAAATAATGAATATCCGTGCGTACACTAATTTACGTTTAATGAAGTTATTTTTGATCGAGACTTCGTCAAATTATCATAGATAACGCGACAAGTTGCCGCTAGAAAAAAAAGGGAAGTCTTCTGGACTAAATCTTTGGATTATCAATGTTGAAATAAGTGTAAGAAGAAAAGTAAGAGTAAACGATATAAGGAGAACAAGAGAAGGGTTCGGATGAGCGTGAACGAATATTCCGGTCATGCGTCAGAGGGTTAAGGAGAGGGCGCAGCGCTGGCCGCATTGATTTACGTTGAGGAGGATAGACAGGCACGGAGAGGTGAACGAAGAAAAAGAAGAAGAAGAAGAAGAAGAAGAAGAAGAAGAAGAAGAAGTAGAAGTAGAAGAAAAAGCAGAAAAAGAGGAAGAAGAGGAAGAAAAAGAAAAAGAAGAAGAAAAAGCAGACGGAGGAAGTAAAGAGGAACACGAGGTAGTAAAGCGAAGAGAGTGGAATAAGCGTAGTCGTAGAATTCGAAGCCACGTAATCGGAATGGTCGATCCCACTGGTCCTCTCTCGTCCCTCCAAAGGCATCCTTTCCTCTCTCTCTCTCTCTCTCTCTCTCTCTGACTCTGCCTGACTCTCCCTCCCGTCCTCCTTTCCAAGCATCCTACCCCAACTACGGTCGCGTGGATACGTGGTCGAACCACCACGAGGATATCGTATAATTATCGGATGGCAGGTAACTCGAACGGTCGCCCGGTTTTAATTGGCCAATTATCGTGGCGCGAATAGGCGCTGCCGCCGGTCCAGATAGGCGTGAAACTTTTGGGGTGGCCAGCTCACCGAGCGACACAACGCGACTTTCTGTGACGAATATCTTTTTCGTAGGAGGGCTGTCGTCGTGGGGTGAGGGAATTGAGAAAGGGAAAAAGAGGGAGAAAGAGAGAGAGAGGGAGGATAGGGTGAGGGCTGTACGGAGAAGCTCGATCTTCCCTTCGCGATGTCTGTGTTCTTGTAGGTACATGCGAGGGTGCAAATATACGTGTACCTATAAGATGTGGATGTGCGAATATGTCCGTATATGTGCATGTAGAAGCAGAATCGAGATCAGAATCGGGAGCACGAACGGGCGCAAATTGGTCACGGCTGGTCTGTTCGATCTCGTCGTTCCACCTTCCTCTCTTTTCCTCTCCGATCTCGTCTCTACCTATCTATCCAGTAGCTATCCATTCACCTATCCGCCGGCCACCTAGCAAGCGAACGACCACCCCTTCGACAAGCGGTGCACCGTTTCGGAACTATTAGGAACACTCGCCTCTAGTCTATCCCCGGCTCGCTTTTGCCAGGTGGCCTAATCCAACGTTCGAAAATTCACCTGCGCCACAGACTTGTTTCCGACCCGCCTACACAATCTCTACTTCCACCTCCACTTCTCTCTTTCTCTCACTCTCTCCATTCCCTTTTCTCGTCTTTTCGCGTTTGACATTTAACGAGCGTTCTCTCATGGAGATTCGTCACCAATAAAAAAAAAAAGAATTATAAAAAAAAAAGAAAAAAAGAAGCAAACGATGAGTCTACGCTTGGTCTACGCTCACGAGAGTTTTCATGTCAGATTCAAAAGGAAAATCTCGATTTGGTGATTTTAACGAGCTACGTATTTATCAACGATATAAACAAAACAAAAAGTAATAATGAAAAAGGAAAAAAAGAGAAAGACAAAAGATCATTGGGCGTACTTCGCGAAAAGGATCGATTGGCATCGATATAGGTATCATCGTACGATTGCTCGGAGTTAATTCGATGACGTGGTACATAGTTGAATATATATATATATATATATGTGTCAAGAGCGAATCGAGAGATTTACATCGAATGGACGAGGACGAACGAGAGAGATGGCGAGTATATTCAATTAGAGAGAGGGAGAGAGAGAGAGAGGAAGAGAGGGAGAAGGAGGGAGGAGAACGTGCAAGTTCAGTGTGGCAGGCTCATCTACCGGTTACGTTCGATTGGCTGGCAGGGCGGTAGGCCAGCAATTACCTAAATGGTCGGGTAAACAATATCCGTGCGCCGGAGTTAAGAGCGACGGCGGTAGCAGCGACAGCAACACTGGCTGTGCCAGTGGCGACTCGCTTTCGTTCGTCCATCCATCGGTGTGTTGATTTTGGTTTAGTTGTCTCTACCTAGTCTTCTCTCTCTCTCTCTCTCTCTCTCTCTCTCTCTCTCTCTCTTACACACACTTAGCTTGAATCCAGGAGCAAAAGTGTAAGAGAGAGAGAGAGAGAAGGAGAGAGAGAGAGAGAGAGAGAGAGAGAGAGAGAGAGAGAGAGAGAGAGAGAGGAGAACGAAAGCGGGATACTACGATTATACCCTGCGTGATTACTATACCTACGCTCAATAGAGTGATAAAGAGAGAGAGAGAGAGGGGGGGGGGAGAGAGAGAGAGGGAAAATGATGGGTGCCGCCTCCAGTACGGTCACCAACGCGACGACACTAGACCGATAGGATCCAATAGCAACGATACTACCACAGTCAACAAGATCATTGCAAGAGCCTAGTGTAACTCGCAATCACGGACACAACGGTCGAGCAGCCAGCTAGCCAGCTAGCCAGCTAGCCAGGCTACGATTCCTCCGCATTCTCGACGTAACCGAAAGTGCGTGTGTTGTGAGGCTTGCTAAGAGAGAGAGAT